>NW_027461757.1:0-216891 GCF_050947455.1 Rhinoderma darwinii | reverse complement strand
ACCCACAGGTCCTTCATCACTGCATCTGAAGACAACCTCTTTCGTCTCCCTCCAGGCTGCTGCTGCTGCTACTGCCGATCCGACGACTGGGACTTCTCATCGGCCTGGAGGGAGACGAAAGATGTTGTCTTCAGACGCAGGGATGAAGGACTCCAGAAGTCCTGCGGCATGCGGCACTGCTGGAAGAAATCTGAGAGGCCTCCCTAAGACTCTGCTTGGGCAAACAAGAAGGGGTGAGAGCAGGGCACAATCTAGCAGCAACATATTGTGTGTCAAGTACAAGGACAAGAGAGATGTCCCACCAGACTGTATCCTTAACTACAATAGGTACATGGGAGGGGTGGACTTGTCAGCTCAAGTCCTGAAGCCCTACAGCGCCATGCGGTGTGGTATAAGAAGCTGGCCGGGCACCTCATACCGATGGCTACGTCAATGTACAGGCCAGAGGGGAACTTTCCTGGAATTTCAAGAGGTGTTTATCAAGAACCTAATCTTTAGGGACCAAGAAGGGCCACACTTTCCAGGAGAAGTTTCCCAAACTGGCAAGAAGGGAAAAAGTCAAAAGAGGTGCAAAGTCTGCTATAAGAGGGGGATAAGGGAGGACACAATATATCAATGTGACACGTGTCCCGAAAAACCAGAGCTCTGTATGAAAGAGTGTTTTAAAATTCATCATACATCCCTTGGTTTATAATTTACCCCAATTTTACTTACCCTGATGTACCCTGCACAGCTTATCCCCCCTCGTCTTTCCCCTCTGGGCCCTGCTGTGTGCCCAGGCAGCTTATAACAGCCAAATGTAGGGTATTGCCGTACCCAGGAGAACCCACATTACAGTTTATGGGGTGTATGTCTCCGGTCAAAATGCTCACTACACCTCTAGATGAATGCCTTAAGGGTGTAGTTTTTAAAACGGGGTCACTTCTTGCGGGTTTCAACTGTACTGGTACCTCAGGGGCTTCTGCATACATGACTTCGCACCAGAAAATCCCCAGTAGGCCAAATGGTGGTGCTTTCCTTCTGAGCCCTCCCATGGGCCCAAACCGCAGTTTATCACCACAAATGGGGTATTGCGGCACTCAGAACAAATTGCGCAACAGAATGGGGTCTTTTGTTTCTTGTGAAAATAACAAACTTTCAGCCAAAACTACATATTATTGGAAAAAATTTATTTTGTTTTAATCCCCAGCCCAATTCAAATAAGTTCTGTGAAAAAACTATGGGGTCAAAATGGTCACAGAACCCATAAATGAATTCCTTGAGGGGGTGTAGTTTCCAAAATGGGGTCATTTCTGGTTGGTTTCCATTGCTTTGATACCTCTGGGGCTCTGCAAATGCGACATGGCACCCGAAAACCAATCCAGCAAAATCTGGACTCCAAAGAACAAATAGCGCTCCTATCCTGCTGAGCCCCCCCACGGGCCCAAACGGCAGTTTATCACCACAAATGGGGTATTGCCGCACTCAGGACAAATTGGGCAACAAAATGGAGTCTTTTATTTCTTGTGAAAATAAGAATTTTTGAGCTAAAACGGCATATTATTGGAATTTGTTTTTTTTAAATTCCCAGCCCAATTCAAATGAGT
Source organism: Rhinoderma darwinii (assembly GCF_050947455.1). Lineage (NCBI taxonomy): Eukaryota > Metazoa > Chordata > Amphibia > Anura > Rhinodermatidae > Rhinoderma > Rhinoderma darwinii. The sequence goes on along the minus strand of NW_027461757.1, from coordinate 215,305 downwards.
TCTGTGAAGAAACTATGGGGTCTAAATGGTCACATTACCCATAAATAAATTCCTTGAGGGGTGTAGTTTCATTTCACAGCCCAATTCAAATAGGTGCTGTGAAAAAACTGTGCGGTCAAAATTGTAACAACAACCATATTTGAATTCCTTGAGGGGTGTAGTTTCCAAAATAGGGTCAGTTATGGTGGGTTTCCATTGCTTTGATACCTCTGGGGCTCTGCAAATGCGATATGGCACCCGAAAACCAATCCAGATAATCTGGACTCCAACAAACACATAGCGCTCCTTTCCTTCCAGTTTATAACCACAAATTGGGTATTGCCGCACTAAGGACAAATTGGGCAACAAAATGGGGTAATTTGTTCCCTGTGAAAATAAGAAATTTTGATCACAAATGACATCTTATTGAAAAAATTAAATTTTTTTCATTTCACAGCCCAATTCAAATAGGTGCTGTGAAAAACAGTGCTGTCAAAATGGTAACTAAATGAATTCCTTGAGGGGTGTAGTTTCCAAAATGGGGTCACTATTGGGGGATTCCTACTGTTTTGACACCTCAACACCTTTTCAAACCTGGCATGCTGCCTAAAATATATTCTAATAAAAAAGAGGCCTCCAAATGCACTAGGTGCTTCCTTGCTTCTAGGCAGGGGCGGACATACCGCATGTGCAGCCGGTGCAGCTGCACAAGGGCCCCGCGTGGGAAGGGGGCCCGTTCAGTGGCGTAACTACCACAGTAGCAGCCGTAGCAGCTGCTACGGGGCCCGCGGCATGGGGGGGCCCGTGTCGCCCTGACAGGCACATTACATTTTATGTACCAGGCCTGGCGGCACGGGCCCCCTCATGCCTAGTAGCATCACAACACTAGGCATGAGGGGAGGGAGGGGGCGGGGGCCCGGTGATAGCCGCCACACTGCACTACCAATCGGGAGGGAGGGGGCGGGTGCCCGGGCCCGGTGATAGCCGCTACACTGCACTGCCAATCTGGCACAGATGAATAGGACAGGACGGCGATGCTGGTGGTAGGAGGAGCGCTCAGGCAGGGGAGAGGACAGGGGGCGGTGCGACGTAAGACTTCGGGCGGCTGGACAGTACAGTCAGGACTGCCGGAGAACTCATAGGATGAGCGGAGGACAGACACAGGACGAGTGGAGGACGTGCAGACTGCAGAGGACAGGTAGATGAAGTTAAAAAGTTCATGTCAGAAGGGAGAAGTTTTTATGTAGAAAAATCTGCCTCATAATTCCTTCCGGAATTTTGAGGCATATTTTGACCTGCCGGTAGAACACTTCCCGCGTTTTTCATTGCGTTTTTTTGTGGCGTTTTTCGGCCATCGGGCCGTGGGCAGGGAAACGCAGCAAAAAACGCATTTTCTGCCTGCCATTGTTGTCAATGGGAAGTCAGAGACAGAAACGCCCGAAGAAAGGGCATTGCGCTTCTTTTTCCCGCATGCAGTTTTTACTGCTCGCAGGAAAAATTTCATGGATTTCAATGGGAGGCACTTTCTGACGTTTTTCGCGAAAAAAACCTCAGTGTGAACTCCCCCTAACACAGGGGCGTAACTACTGCTATAGCAGCCGTAGCGGCTGCTACGGGGCCGCGGCATGAGGGGGCCCGCGTCACCTGCCGGCACGGGCCCCCACCTTGGCCGGAATCTCCGCTAGCTGCCGCTATGGCTGCTACAGCGCGATGCCACGGAACACTACGGCAGAGCAGGGAGTATCTCCCCGCTCTGCCATTAAACATAAGACATGTATCCCCTATCCACAGGATAGGGGATACGTGTGTGATCGCTGGCATTGATAGGGAGAACGGGGGACCGAAAGTCCCCTGAAGTTCTCCATCACAAACCTCGGACTTCCGGGGTCTGTGTCGGCAGCTCCGTAGAAATGAATGGAGCGCCGGTCACACTTGAGCTGCGCAGACACCGGAAGTCAGAGGTGAGTGATGGAGAACTTCGGGGGACTTTCGGTCCCCCGCTCTCCCTATCAATGCCAGCGATCACACATGTATCCCCTATCCTGTGGATAGGGGATACATGTCTTTTGTCTTTTCACACTGTAGGTCGCATTTTTTTGAGTGATTGGGGGTGTATGGCGTTCCCTACAGGGGGGGGGCTGTATAGCGTTCCCTACAGGGGGGGGCTGTAAGGCGTTCCCTACAGGGGGGGCTGTATAGCGTTCCCTACAGGGGGGGCTGTATAGCGTTCCCTACAGGGGGGTCTGTATGGCGTTCCCTAAAGGGGGGTCTGTATGGCGTTCCCTACAGGGGGGGGCTGTATGACTTTCCCTACAGACCCCCCCTGTAGGGAACGCCATACAGAACCCCTGTAGATAACGCCATACAGACCCCACTGTAGATAACGCCATAAAGTCCCCCCTGTAGATAACACCATACAGCCCCCTGTAGATAACGCCATACAGCCCCCCTGTAGATAACGCCATACAGCCCCCTCTGTAGATAGCGCCATACAGTCCCCCCTGTAGATAGCGCCATACAGTCCCCCCTGTAGATAGCGCCATACAGTCCCCCCTGTAGATAGCGCCATACAGTCCCCCCTGTAGATAGCGCCATACAGACCCCCCTGTAGATAGCGCCATACAGACCCCTCTGTAGATAGCGCCATACAGTCCCCCCTGTAGATAACGCCATACAGCCCCCTCTGTTGATAGCGCCATACAGTCCCCCCTGTAGATAACGCCATACAGCCCCCTCTGTAGATATCTTGAGATTCAGTCCTGCTTGATAGGTAACAGTGCAGTAAGCTAAGCATGATAAGATCATCTAAATTATTGCATCTCAGTTGCATGAGTGCTTTGTGTTATATTCAATGATTCAATTTAACCTAAGTCTCTAAATGTGGGCAAAGAAAATAAAAAAACTATACTCACCTCCTCCCTCGCCTCCGTTCACCCGCCGCAGCCCCCATCCTCCTGTCTCGGTCTGTGTTACAAGTGTACAAGGCTGCACTGGTGACGCGCTGCCGATGGCACGTGACCGCTGCTGCCAATAACTCCTCATTGGTGTGCTGCTGAGGACAGTAGTTCCACAGCAAATCGCTGTTGAGGGCATTGATTGGCTGCAGCGGTCATGTGCCATCGACCGCGCGTCACCACAGCAGCTTTGTAAACACAGAAAGGGATAGGGGCTGCGGAGGGGGAACGGAGGCGCCGGAGGAGGTGAGTATAGGTTTTTCATTTTCTTTGCCCATATTTAGGGACTTAGTTTAGATAAGAATTTAACCCGGAAAAAAATGTGTTACTTGTGTTCTAAACTGGTAATAAAATGTACAATATAAATCTTCCTTCATAATTTTTATTAGTAAGGTTTATTTTTATATGCATATATATGTTTAGGTAACTTTGTCGGTATTGGGGGGGGGGCGGGGGGGCCCTGGCACATTATCTGCACAGGGGCCTTTTGCAGTCTGTGTCCGCCACTGCTTCTAGGGCTTGTGTTTTATTCCACGAGCGCACTAGAGCCACATGTGGGACATTTCTAAAAACTGCAGAATCTGGACAATACATATTTAGTAGTGTTTCTCTTGTAAAACCTTCTGTGTTACAGAAAAAAAATTGAATAAAATTGAAATTCAGCAAGAAAAATGAAATTTGCAAATTTCACCTCCACTTTGCTTTAACTCCTGTGAAATGCCTGAAGGGTTAAAAAAAACTTTCTATATGCTGTTTTGAATACTTTATGGGGTCTAGTTTTTAAAATGGGGTGTTTTATCAGGGTTTCTAATACATAGGCCCCTCAAAGCCACTTCAGAACTGAAGAGGTACCTTAAAAAAAAGGCATTTGAAATTTTCTTAAAAATATGAGAAATTGCTGTTTATGTTCTAAGCCTTGTAACGTCCAAGAAAAATAAAAGAATGTTCAAAAAACGATGCCAATCTAAAGTAGACATATGGGAAATATGAACTAGTAACAATATTGGGTGGTATAACCGTCTGTTTTACAATGCTATTTTTTCAAAATTTTCTCTCAATTTTGCAATTTTTCACCAATAAACACTGAATATATCGACCAAATTTTACCACGAACATGAAACCCAATGTGTCACGAGAAAACAATCTCAGAATCGCTTGGATAGGTTTAAGCATTCCGACGTTATTACCACATAAAGTGAAATATGTCAGATTTGAAAAATGGGCTCTGAGCCTTAAGGCCCAAACTAGGCTGCGTCCTTAAGGGGTTAAAAAATGATTAATTAACAGAAATGTAGATATGGTGATTAAAGGTGGAGACTTACTTATAGAAGATGTAATAAGGCAGACTGCCAGGGATTTGTGATTCCAGATGTATTTTGTTCAGATCTGAAATCCCAAAATCCAAATCAAATAACTGATTAGCATTTAGATGTATTACTTGCTGGCTGGTGCTTCACATCTTTGTCTCTATAAATGAAGTATATGGTATTATTATTACTGGACATTCACGGCTATGTACAGGAGATTCTAGGCTCTTGCTTGATTTCCTGAAACATGACTGCACATGAGTATGAGTATGTAATATATAAGCGTCTAATATTTACCTTCAAGCATTTTTTTTGTGTATTATGAAATTTAAGTATGTGCATTTCTAGGAATCTGAGGACTTAACTTGATAATTTTGCTTCAGCAAAGACATAAAAATATAGTCCTGGAATAAAACATCCTCACAACTCAATGTCAAACAATGTCAAGAGCAAGACAAGAAACGTATATCGGAAAATTACGTTTAGATGACATGAACCTTACAGTGCAGGACTTGGAAGGCTAGTGGATACTTTATTGAAAAGGAAGCTGTATTGAAAGAAATTAATAGTGGGCAAGGTGATATGTCACCTCTGTGTAAGTCAGTCCCTTTGCTATTGTGTATAATGGCCATATTCTGTTTATTAAATGATGACTAGATTCCTAAACTGAAGGTTACCTGTACTGTCGGTACATCTTCATAGATCGTTCAGTCTTATTAGGGTTGTCTCATTTTTCTAAAGACTAGCCATAGATATCCAGTAATTGTTGGCCAATGTCCCTTAAGAGGCTACCGCTAATGAGCATCTATACTATAGAGAATACAATAAGAATTCAGCAAAAGGATTTAACCCAGAGAATATATTTATCCTCCAGGCAAAAAAAAAACAGACAATAAGTTGCTAGATTCTGATAAAAATAGTGGCAACAACAATTTAATATCTTCGAGTAGCTTACAGTGATGTCTCACCACAGACAAAACCTTTCATATGACAGCCCCAGGACGGTCTCTCGTCACCCCCGGCAAACATCTTATTTTGTTAGAGGAACCTGTGGCTAGCCAGAAAAAATGGATTAAAATAAATTTCTGCAAAAAAATATGGAATTTGTAAATTTCACCTCCACTAAGCTTTAACTCCTGTAAAATGCTGTTTTGAATACTTTGAGGGGTGCAGTTTTTAAAATCGGGTAATTTCTGTGAGTTTCCCAAAATATAGGCCCCTCAAGGCTACTTCAGAACTGAACTAGACCCTATAAATATAGCCTTTTGACATTTTCTTGAAAATGTGAGAAATTGCTGTTAAAGTTCTAAGCTTTGTAACGTCCTAGAAAAATAGGCTTTTCAAAAAATGATGCTAAGATAAAGTAGACATATGGGAAATTTTAACTATCAACTATTTTGCGTGGTATAACTATCTATCTTACAAGCAGATACATTCAAATTTAGAAAAGTGCTAATTTTTGCAATTTTTCTCAAAATGTTGGTGTTTTTCACAAATAAGCAATGAATTTACTGACCAAATTTTCCCCCTGACATAAAGTACAATTTGTCATGAGAAAACAATCTCAAAATCGCTTGGCTAGGTGAAAGCATTCCAAAGTTATTACCACATAAAGTGACACATGTCAGATTTGCCTATCACGGGAAGGGGTTAAACTTGTAAAACTGTATTGTTAAAATAAGTATGTGGAGTAAACTCGCAAATCTCCAGGAAAATTTAAACCTAGCTGTAATGGCGGGGGGTACGGACAAGTGAGCCCTAATCTACCCGCCACTCTGTCCCTGCCTACTTGCAACGACCCGCCCTAGGCGACGGGGTACAACTGGGCGGTGGTCCCTGCGCTCAGTAAGTACACGACAAACATACAAAGGAACACAAGCAAGGAAAAGGGGCAGTTGCCCACGGCAACACAGTGAGAAACCAGAGTGGTGAACGAGCCGAGTCAAGCCAGGAGTGTGCGAGGTACAAAACGAAGAGCAGAAGAGTAGTCGGTAAGCCAGGGTCTGTATGGAGCAGGATCAAAAATAGCAGGAGCTGTAGCTGGGCCAGGAAACCACAAGAAAAGAGCCACAAGCACAGAGGGACAGGAAGGGCAGGCTTAAATAGACCGAGGGCGGGAGCTAGCTGAGTCTGGCCAGGTTACGATAGGCTCTCCCACTCCTAAGCCTGCCAACCACAGTGGTGGAAGCAGGAGTCAGTCTCAGGGATGTAGCCTCAGGTGCTGACTGATTAATTCTGGGAGTTAACCCCGAAGCTGTGCCTGGCAGATCCTTTACACTAGCGGTATTATTATAGTAATGTAGTATTATTATAGGAATGTAGTATTGTTCTAGTAGTTCAAATAACGAATTGATTAACAATAATTGTGTATTTTATAAAATGTAAAAGTAATGTGGCCCGTCAACTTCAAATTTTTTCTATGTGCAGCCCATTTACCCGGCCGAGTTTGAGACCCCTACCTTAGGCCATATTCTGGGGGGCGTCATGCGGCTGTATTTTAACGTCCGTATTATGGCCACAGGTCCAGGTCCAACCATAGGTCTAATGACATGAGCCAACAGCATCATAGATCCCTATTATGCTGTTAGTTTGGGTCATTAGACCCGTGGTCGGGCTGGGACTTGCGACCGTGATACAGATCTAAATTCTGGCCGCATTATAGCAATCTGAATTAGGCCTTACTCCCCCAAAATACCAACCGGCAATGTCAGCCTATATTGGTGCATTGTTTTTTTTTTATCCAAAACCAGCAATGGATTAAACAAAACAAAAAAAAAATAGTAGAAGTCTTTCCTTCATACTTTTCCTCTTTTTTTGGATCTACTTTTGGTTTTGGCCAAAAAGAAACATCAAAACTAAAACTGCGCTGTGTCAATCCAGCCTTTTATGTATTATTTTCAAAACTTGGATTGTACAAGGGTTATTTTGGGAGCTGAGATAAACTGTAACATATGGGGCTCGTCCCGGAACCAGCTTCTACTTCAGGTCACAGCACTACTGCAGTAAAATAAAATAGAAACATTTACAAGTGTACCACGAGATAAAAGTCTTCATGGTTTGTTTTTTTTACAATAAACTTCTGTGAGCTATTTTTCAGAACTGATGTAAACTTTATTGCAAAAAAGGGTTTGTTTTACTGAAATGTTTTTTGGTTATTTTTAAGGAAAAAGAAACGAGCTGTAATGATGATGGTCATCGTGGTCCTTTTCTTTACCGCCTGTTGGGCACCATTCCATGTGGTACACATCCTTTTTGAATACAGTAAGTCCTTTCATTCCAGTGCTCATTCAAAGATATGTATATATATATATATACATATATATATATATATATATATATATATATATATATATATATATATATATATATATATATATAAAAAAGTCTAAGCTAAGTTTCTGTTCTTTACTGAGGCATTGCTAGGGTCTTAAAAGATCAGCGGCACAAGCCCCAAGGCATATACCCCTCCCCCCCAAAAAATTAAAAAAATCTATAGAGATATAGAAAGATAGATAGATAGCGATATAGAGAGACCAAACGGAAGAAACACAGCACACCTCACAGCTCTGTATATCAGGCCATGTGCACGTTACCCAAAAGAAGGATGAATTAACTCCTTGACTTGAATAAAGTACTTGTAGAAAAAATAACAGCACCCGGACTTCAAGGACAATGGAGAGAAGTTGGTTCAATCACCAAAAAGTAAGCAACGCTTCGGTTCACATCTGAAATCTGAACCTTTCTCAAGCCTTGAGAAAGGTTCAGATGTGAACCGAAACGTCGCTCACTTTTTGGGGATTAAACCAACTCTTCTCCATTTTCCTTGAAGTCCTGGTTCTGTTACATTTTCTACAAGTTCTAGATACAGATATATACAGATATAGATAGATATAGAGATATAGATAGAGATATATACAGTATATATAAAAATAAAAGGACGAACACTGCACTCCCATAAGACTGTAAATCAGGCCATGTGCTTGTGGCCTCAAGGGATGAATCAACTCCTTGACTTGAATGAATAACGATATACATAGGAGAAGTAACAGCACCAGGACTTCAGGATAAGTAATAAGCAGGGGCGTAACTAGGAAAGACTGGGCCCCATAGCAAAATTTTGACTGGGGCCCCCCCTCTGCTGGGTATCACACAACCCCACCCCCCTTGTAGATAGTGCCTCCCTATAGATTCCACCACACAGCGCCCCCCTATAGATAGCACCATACACAGCCCCCTGTAGATAACGCCATACAGTCCCCCCTGTAGATAACGCCATACAGACCCCCTCTGTAGATAACGCCATACAGCCCCCCTGTAGATAACACCATACAGAACCCCTCTGTAGATAACGCCATATAGCCCCCCCCCCCCCAAAAAAAACGGCCTATAGTTTGTCCTACAAAAGACATGCATCCCCTATCCACAGGATAGGGGATACATGTGTGATCGCTGGCAGCGATAAGGCGAACGGGGGACCGAAAGTCCCCCGAAGTTCTCCATGACTAACCTCGGACTTCCGGCGTCTGCGCAGTTCAATAAAAATGAAAGGAGCGCTGGTCACGCATGCGCACAAGCGCGGCCAGCGCTCCATTCATTTCTACGGAGCTGCCGACACAGACCCCGGAAGTCCGAGGTTTGTCATGGAGAACTTAGGGGGGACTTTCGGTCCCCCGTTCTCCTCATCGCTGGGCATCCCAGCGATCCCACATGTATCCCATATCCTGTGGATAGGGGATGCATGTCTTTTGTAGGAACAACCCCTTCAGTGGCGTCGTGCTGTAGCAGCCATAGCGGCTGCTAGCGGAGCCTGCGGCGATGGGAGGGGGCCGTGCCCGGGCCCCCTCATGCTGCAGGCCCCGTAGAAGTTGCTACGGCTGCTATAGCGGTAGTTACGCCACTGCGTATAGGTTTGTACGGCATAAAACTACAGCTCCCAGCATGGCCGGAACAATGGTAAGGATATGCTGGGAGATGCGGTTTCACAAAAAAAATCCTATCACCATCATCTCGCTGCAGATCATACAGTGACTACAATTCTGATTAGAGGCAGAATAAACATTTACATTAAGTGACTCACCGGTGACGTCTCAGATTCTAGTTCTTTTCCTCTCCCTCCGGTTCAGACATTTATGATGGATTTCTCCCGGCCATGACCCATTTCTGCAGTTTTCTGTTTAGATGTCTTCAGCTTCTCACTTTTAAAACATTTCTGCACCTATAAACAAAGTTAAAATTCTCAACACATCTAAATAGAACTGTCACACACACACACACACACACACACACACACACACACACACACCGTGCTCCCTGTAGATAGTGACCTACATAGAAGCCCCTGTAAATAGTGCCCACATATGGAATCCAGAGCTGCAAGGCAATAGTGCTAACCACTGAGCCACCGTGCTGCCCTACATATAGCTTCCCCTATAGTTAGTGCTCCACGTATAGCCCACCTCTGTAGATAGTATCTCACATATAGCTCCCCCTGTATATAGTGTCCCACATATAGCCCACCCCTGTAGACTGTGCACTATATATAGCCACCCTGTTGCTAGTGCCCCACAGGTAACCCACCCCTGTATATAGTGCCCCACTTATAGACCCCCCCCCCCGTATATAGTGGCCCACATATAGACCCCCCTGTATATAATGGCCCAAATATAGAGCCCCCTGTATATAATGGCCCACATATAGAGCCCCCTGTATATAGTGGCCCACACCCCCACATATAAACCCCCCTGTATATAATGGCCCACATATAGAGCCCCCTGTATATAATGGCCCACACCCCCACATATAGACCCCCCTGTAGCTACTGCCCCACATATAGACCCCCCTGTAGCTACTGCCCCACATATAGACCCCCTATATATAATAGTCCACATAAAGACGACCCCCCCCTGTAGATATACCCCCCCCCCCACTATAGATAATGCCATTCACATTTTTATGAGGGAAAAAAAACAAAAAACTTGACATACTCACATGATCCCGTTCCCACGCTGTTCACTGGCAATGCAGACATGCTCTCTTCTGAGCATGTCTGCAGGAGCTGAACTAGCGTCCTCCAATGATGCTGATTGGCGGGGCAGAATGACTTGCCCCACCAATCAGCACCTTCCAAGCATGGAAGCGGCGCGATGATGTCATCGCGCCGCTAGCCAATCAGTGTCATTGTAAGGCACTGGATGGTCAGGCACGGAACATGCCCGGCCATTCAGTGCTAATACATGTATTTGGCTGCCGCTAGCACTGGGGCCCCCTCCGATGCTAGCGACACCTACAGGCATGAGAGGGCCTGTGTAAGGCTCGGCGTCGCGGGCCCCACAGTAGCGGCGCTACCGCTGTAGCAGCCATAACGGCTGCTAGCGGCGCCACCATGCATTTGGGTGGGCGTGTCGGCTGGCGGCACGGGCCCCCTCAAGCCCCGGGCCCCGTAGCAGCCGCTACTGCTGCTACCGCGGTAGTTACGCCACTGGTAATAAGGTGTTGGTTTACAAAAGGTGTTGGTTCACAAAAGTGAGTGAAAAAATTGTATCATCCTGTGGATAGGGGATGCATGTCTTTTGTAGGACAAACTGCATGGTTCTTATATATTTTTTATTCTTTTATTATTCATTTGTAATGCATTCAGTGCTGAATATTCTTTATATTTGGGTACTATATCCCTATTATGCCTTCCACCATGTACACTATTTGTGCACTTTTCCCTATTTGACTGACCATTTGAGAGAAATACAGTAGATGCGTTTATCGCTCGGTCCGCTATGTGATTACCCCTGGGATCCGTGAGGTGTTGGTTTATGCTTCTCTACCTGTGAACAGGAGGGGACGCGGTTACCAGTGGTTACGCTCATTCTGTGCTCATATAGCCTGGTTTAAGGGTCCCATAAGCAGCCTATGGGGGGACAGGTATGTTGGATCTTCCTATCTCTCTTGTCTTATATATCCTTTAATATCTACTCTCATAGTGAGTTTTTCGGTATTTTTTACAGTATGGTTAAATATGGCCATTGATTTTCACTATTAGCATTATATATATATATATATATATATATATATATATATATATATATATATATATATCCTTTAATGATGGTGACTTCTTTGAAAGATTTGTACAGTCCAAGCTACAGTGTGATCTACATTTTAAGTTACAGTCTGAGGCCCCATGCACACGAACGTAAAAACGCCCGTAATCACTTTACGGGTATGCTTACGGGAAGGTGCCCGGGCCCTTGAAAAATATAGAACATGTCCTATTTTAGGCCGTAATTACGGCATGGGCAGGCCCATAGAAGTCTATGGGGCTCCCGTAATTACGGGTGACTACGTGTGTGCACCCGTAATTACGGGAGCGTTGCTAGGCGACGTCAGTGGATAGTCACTGTCCAGGGTGCTGAAAGAGTTAAACGATCGGCAGTAACTCTTTCAGCACCCTGGACAGTGACTTCCAATCACAATATAGATCAACGTGTAAAAAAAATAGAAGTTCATACTTACCCAGAACTCCCTGCTTCTTCCTCCAGTCCGGCCTCCCGGGATGACGTTTCAGCCCATGTGACCGCTGCAGCCAATCACAGGGCAATCACAGGCTGCAGCGGTCACATGGACTGCCGCATCATCCAGGGAGGTCGGGCTGGATGTCGAAAGAGGGAGGCGTCACCAAGATAACGGCCGGGTAAGTATGAATTTCTTTTACTTTTACCTCAGAAAGGGCTGCCCCTTCTATTTATCCTGCACTGATAGAGAGAAGGGTCTGCTGATTAGTGCAGAGCAATTTTGCAGCGAAAACGTGCCCGTAAATACGGGTGGAATACTGATGACACCGGACCCGGTGCATTACGGGTCGAATACGTGTGACCAAGGACCCGTATTTACGCCAGTATTTACGGGAGGAAAAAATTACGTTCGTGTGCAAGAGGCCTTACCCATAAGAAATATGAAGGACACGTGGGATATGAAGGCAGATAAAAAGCATCTGTCCAATCTCATCCACTCCATTAATTATCTGTGTTGATAACACAGTCACACTTTGTTGCAAATTACTTTTCTATGTGTTGAGCCAAGGCACGTCCCATAGGTATCACATTACATAGTAGTTATGATGCTGAACAGCAATTTGTCAGTAGACAACACCATTGTAACCACTAATGATGGAAATGTTGGTTTTCATGAAGAAAATATCAAATTTTGTAATAAAGTAATATTTTACTGTCCACAGATGACCTGGAAGAGGAGTATGATGACGTCACAGTGAAAATGATAGTGGCCATCGTTCAAGCCGTTGGATTCTTTAACTCTTTCAATAACCCTGTAGTTTATACGTTCATGAATGAAAACTTCAAGAAGAGCTTAGTGGCTGTGCTTTTCTGCCACTTTCGAGCACAAGAACCAGCTGAAAAGAGGGACAGTCAACTTGACAAGCCCAAAGTTGGAGTATCCGCCTTTCCCCATAGAAGGGATGGACGTAGTGCCCACAGCCACTTGAGTGCAGAAAACCTAGAGCTCCGGTTATGTGAACAGTTTCCCGCTGCCAAACTAGAATCTGTGACTTATCCTTTGGTGAATTCTCATAAGGACCTCCTTCCAAATGGACAGTCTGCCTAATGCCAGAGCAGGAATTTTATTCAATAAAGCATTATTTTAATGACAGGAGATTGTGAAGAATACATTCATATGTTATTAAAGTGTTGCTACAAGTGCATGCCCATTTATAATAGCTTTCTTTACTTTACACTAGATAGACAATTAAACCTGGATCCTGGTCTCTCCAATGGATAAGTTTGTAATTACGTTGGTAACTGAAAAGGCTTTAAGTCATAAAACAAAAATTGTTCAGTTTCCAGCTCTCCTTATCCTAATTTTTGTTTTGTCCTGCACCACTAGCGCTGTGGTTGATTGCCAACTTAGGGTTGGTGAAGTATCTGTGATGTTTAATTCCATGCTATAGAGGTCGCAATTGCAACCAGGACCCGAAGCCTAGGTGGCCCACCGTTTCCCGCACCACACCTATTTACAGTTACTATAATAACTGGGGCCTATGTAATAAACAAAAATGGCCCCTGTTACTATAGTGACAGTATGCTTACCCTCCTGGCTCCGGGTGCAATGCTGGTTTGGACGTCTTTAGTGTCATGACGTCACGGCGCTGTGTCATGACGCTAAATGTTGTCAGGACCTGAATTGCGCCCGGAGTCGAAGTGGAGGGTAAGTATAAGAATTCTGACTGCTGGGGCCCTGTATCTAAGCCTACCATGTGGTAGGCTTAGATACAGGGCCAAGGAGACAGTATCACGCATGGTGTGTTACTGTCTGCTGGGCCCTGTATCTAAGCCTACCTTGTGGTAGGCTTAGATACAGGGCCTTGCATATAGTATCACACATTGGCCTCGTATCTAAGCCTACAATGCGGTAGGCTTAGATACTGGGCCCAGCAGACATTATCATGCATGGTGTGATACTGTCTGATGGGTCCTGTATCTAAGCCTACCTCGTGGTAGGCTTAGATGCAGGGCCCAGCAGACAGTATCACACATGGGCCCTGTATCTAAGCCTACCATATTGTAGGCTTAGATGCAGGGCCCAGCAGACAGTATCACACATGGTGTGATATTGTATGCTTGGTCCTTTATCTAAGCTTATCACGTGTGATACTATCTGCTGGGCCCTGTACAAGGCTCTAATTTGCCATTAGGCACTAGCGCTCTGCCTGGCGATTACAGAACTACTCATGACAATACTGTCCATATATGGACAGAGGTGGTGGGAGCTCCCGAAGGTATATTTTTAATGTACACCTGTGACAAATGCCATACAGTGGTATCCATCACACATGGGCTCCAAGGCCTTATTCACATCTGCGTTGGAGGCTCCATTAGGGGCAGATTCCACAGAAAATACCGGAAACAATAGTACAGTATGCAGCATGCACTTCAGGCGTTTTCATTGTTCTGCTCTTGTGACTCTGCTGCTGTGAATAGGGCCTTGTTACTACAGTAGTGATCATTCACTTACTTTTGAAAGTAGGTGAATGACCACTAAGAAAACACAAGTCCGAACAAGTCCAACAAACGAACCTGTAAAAAACCACAAACAAAACCCCATTAGTAATACATAAAAAAGAAAAACAATTATTATACTTACCTTTCCTGGGTCTGTGACAGTAAGCTAAGCAGTGACAGCTCTAAGCTGTCATTGGTTATTTTATATCACTGTTACCTACTTTTAAAAGTAGGCCAATGAACTAAGGTAACCTGGGACCAGTAGTGGATTAAGTAGATCATAGGCCCTGGGCTGTTACCCAAACATGGGCCCCCCTTCTCCACCACCGCCCTGCCACGCCATAACTATTATTAGCACTACCTTTTGTGCAAGCATTAACAAATGGGTGTTACGATTCCCCTTGTCAAAGGGCTGTGTCACTACATACTGACAGTCTCCAACCATCGCTGACAGTATCACACTGTGCAGGAACACATGGTGCTCTCAAGGGGAATGGTAACACGCATTTGTCAATCAGTCCTGGACTGCACAAAGACGTTTCGTGAAATACAAGGATTTCTTATAATAAATATGTCAGGAGAGGTGACAGATTCTCTATAAATCCAGTGACTCCCCTGTAGATGTCGCCACACAAAGCCCCTGTAGATAGCACCACACACAGCCCCTGTAGATAGCATAACAACCCCCCCATAGATAGCGCCACACCCCCCTGTAGATAGCACCACCCCATCCCCTCGTAGATAGCACCACACATCCCCTGTAGATAGTGCCAGTAACACCCCCATGTAGATAGCGCCACACAAACCCTCTATAGATAGCACCATTCACACAAACCCCTGTAGATAGCACCACACACAGCCCTTGTAGATAACATCACATACAGTACCCCTGTAAATAGTGCCACACACACCCCCTTGTAGATAGCACCAAACAGCCCCCCTCTAGACAGCACCACCAACCTTGTAGATAGCGCCACACAGACCCCCTGTAGAAATTTCCACACAGGGCCATGTAGATGTGCCACCCGCCTGTAGTTAGTGTCACACTTACCTATCCCCGTTCCAGCGCCGTCCTCTTCTCCGATGATGCAGGCCTGGTCTCTTCTGACAAGGCCGCATTCAGCGGAACGACAGAAGCGGCGTGATGGCGAAAAGGCCGAATAACGGGCCAGAGAACCGACGGTTCCCTTGCCTTTCCAGTGATGTCATTTGTATCTGCGTCCTTTGGACGTGGTTAGAAATTATTCCAGGGGCCCTAAGTTTTGTCGTGCTTTTTTCTGCGATCCACGGCAAAACTTAGATGTTGTCTTTTGGGCGGCCATGGGCCCCCTGGGAGCCTCGAGCCCGGGCGGCTGCCCATAACAGACCTATGGGGATCCGCCACTGCCTGGGACCACTTGATGTAATTTAACCAATGACAGCTTAGAGCTTTCACTGCTTAGCTTACTTTCACAGACCCAGGAAAGGTAAGTATAATAATTGTTTTGCTTTTTTAGGTGTTACTAATGGGGTTTTGATTTTTTGTTTTTTTACAGGTTCGGTTGTTGGACTACTTCAGATTCGAGGACTACTTCAATGACTGTGGTTTTTTTATTCTCAATAAAATGGTTAACGAGGGTTGTGTGTTTTTTTTTAATTTCAATAAAATAGTTTTTTATATGTGTTTGTTTTTTTAACTTTATTACTACTGCCTTAGTAATGGCTACTGGCTGATTGACAGTATCCATTACTAAGTTGGGACTTAGTGTTAGCCGGTGAAGAGGTTAACACTAACCCCCCCATTATTAATCACGGTATCCATTGCCACCAGTAGTACCAGGAATAATCGGGTAAGATCCAGTACCCAACCATCTGCAGGGCACTGGATCGGCTGCAGGCAATAATTGGAAAAAAACTATGTGGGGGCCTCTAATTTTTTATAACCAGCCAGATACAACATAGCAGCAGCAGATTGAGGTTACCAGGGTGGGAAGAGCCACAGTTTTTAGCCTAATAACACCTGCCTGTAGCCGCCCCAGACCAACAGATGGTCAGGTACTGGATCGTACCCGGCACCCCTGGTGGTGGTGGGTACTGGGGTAATAATGGGGGATTAGTGTTAGCCTTTTTACCTGCTAACACTAAGTCTCGTCTTAGTAATGGACGCTGTGAATCAGACAACGGCCATTACTAAGGCAGCAGTAATAAAGATACAAAAATACAGAAACAATATATTATTGAAGTAAAAAATACAGCACAACCCTCGTTAACCATTTTATTGAGAATGAAAAAAAAACATGGTCATCCAAGAAGTCCTCGAATCTAAAGTAGTCCATCAACCGAACCTGTAAATAAACACAAACACAAAAAAATAATTAATAACACATAAAAAAACAAATCAATTATTATATTTATCTTTCCTGGGTCCAGCACTAAAGCCGCAATGTCAGCGAGCTATGCTGTTACTGTAACTTCAGGAGTTATAGGGGGCATCAGCACTAAAAGTTCCTAGGGCAGCATCAACTCTAAATATGGCCCCGGCTGTATCTAGGCTTACCATTTCTGATACTGTCTTCTATGCCCTGCATCTAAGCCTACCATGTGTGATACTGTCCGCTGTGCCCTGTAGCTAAGCCTATTATGTATGATACTGTCCGCTGGGTCCTGTAGTTAAGCCTATGATGTCTAATACTATCTACTTGGTCCTGTATGTAAAACTATTATGTGTGATACAGTCTTCTGAGCCATGTATCTAATCCTATCATATGTAATTCAGTCTACTGAGCCGCTTTATGTAATCCTACCCAGTAACATTGCTATAGGGCTCATATTGGGGGCGCTATGCATTGGGTCTATTGCCCCTTAATTTTTAAGACCTTCGCAACGCCCCTGGCTGCTAGTGCTGCATCGTTGGGTCACTTAAGAGACCGGAGGGTCGGTTTAAGCTGCATTTCCATAAAAAATTTAGCACATAGGTAATTTTCTCTTTACAACAGATAAATCTGGGTAGACCTCATTGTATTTGTCTAGTGTGGTATACTGTCTTGCCAGTAGTTTAAATGATTTGTCATACCGTCTGAAAGGGCCAAGTAAGAAGTTTTATACTGTATTTCCAGTATCTGTGAGTCATCTCTGAGTCTGAAAGTATAACACCCAGCTCTGTCTCTCAACAATACAGTAAATGTAAGAGAGTTGCTATTCGATCTAGCATAGGCGATGACAGCAGTAGAGTAGCTAGCGTGGTGCAGGGGGGGGGGCAGTGGTCCCAGGCCCACAGAGATGGTGGAACCCACTGAGATGGTAGGGACCTCCGCTCCCTCCGTCGCACCGCTCCTGCCGCCTCGCTTCTGCCGCTCGCACCATGACAATGCGCGGCCACACTGTATTATCTTTCAAGCTAGCAGACACTGGGCACGTCTACTATAGCATGCTTCTGACGCTGCCTGCCAGGAGCAGAAGTTGCCTGCGTGTGAGGAGAGGGTGAGCAACTATCCCTTCCCGATTGATCCAGTCAGTGGCGTAAGTACCACTGTAGCAGCCATAACTGCTACAGGGGCCCGCGGCATGAGGGGGCCCGCGCCGCCCACCGTCCCGGGCCACCCCATGCCCGGTGGCACCGTTAGCAGCCGTTATGGCTGCTACAGCGGTAGCAATGCCACATTCAATAGTATCTGCATCCTTAGGACTATACCTCCCAACCATCCTGGATTCTGCAGGCGGTGTCCCGCTGTACCGGGCGCAGGTCCCACTGTCAACTGTATCTGCGTCTTCAGGACGCAGATACAGTTGAACCCAGTTCTGAAGCGATGGGGCAGCTATTTGGTATTATACAGTGTGGGAGGCACTATGGGAGCATAATACTGTATGGGCTGAACCGGGTGTATATCGATTAGAGGCATGGCTTAAAAGAAAAAAAAATGCACAAATCACAAAGAGGTTGTCACTCTTTGTGATACTTGAAAGTTGAGAAGAATGCACTTTGGCAGAGCATGGAGATATCTCCCTGCTTTGCAATGTACTAGGCTGCAGCCTACAGGCCACGTTCGGCCTGCAACCTATCAGGCGCAGGGACCAGATTCCTGCACAGGCCGGCGTGATGACGTTGTGTTTTATTTGTTTGGAAGGCGCTATCTTCAAGGGGGAGCTGGGAGGTGCTATATACAGGGGGGGTTGTATGATTCTATCTACAGGGAGGATGTATGGCACAATCTACAGAGCGGATGTATGGCACAATCTACAGGGGGGCTGTATGGCACTATCTATAGGGGGTACTATCTACAAGGGGGGCGGTGTGTGGCACCCAAGGGGGGGCAGTCAATAGTTTGCTATGGGGCCCAGTCTTTCCTAGTTACATAGTTACGTAGTTAGTATGGTTGAAAAAAGACACATGTCCATCAAGTTCAACCAAGGGATGGGAAAAGGGAAGGTAAAAATTTCTACACATAGGCGCTAATATTTTTTTGTTCTAGGAAATTATCTAAGCCTTTTTTAAAGCCATCTACTGTCCCTGCTGTGATTAGCTCCTGCGGTAGACTATTCCATAGATTCACAGTTCTCACAGAAAAGAAGGCTTGTCGCCTCTTTAGGTTGAACCTTTTTTTCTCCAGATGGAGGGAGTGCCCCCTTGTTTTTTGAGGGGTTTTACATGGAACAGGATTTCACCATATTTTTTGTATGTGCCATTCATATATTTATATAAGTTAATCATGTCCCCCCTTAGTCGTCTTTTTTCAAGGCTAAATAGGTTTAATTATTGTAATCATTCCTCATAACTTAGATTCTCCATGCCCCTTATTAGCTTCGTTGCTCTTCTTTGTATTTTTTCCAACTCCAGGGCATCCTTTATATGAACAGGAGCTCAGAACTGAACTGCATATTCCAGATGAGGCCTCACTAATGCTTTGTAACGTGGTAATATTACATCCCTGTCCCGCGAGTCCATGCGTCTTTTAATACACGACAATACAGTATCTTGCTGGCCTTTGAAGCAGCTGATTGACATTGCATGCTGTTATTTAGTTTATGATTTACAAGTACACCCAGATCCTTCTCAACAAGTGGATCCCCCAGTGTAGCTACCCATAGGACATATGATGCATGCAGGTTGTTGGTACCCAGATGCATAACTTTACATTTATCTACATTTAAACTTAATTTGCCAACTGGATGGCCAAACACTTAGTTGGTTTAAATCCACTTGCAATTCACAAACATCTTCCATAGACTGAACTATATTACATAGCTTGTTGTCATCTGCAAAAATAGAAATAGTGCTATTAATCCCATCCTCTATATCATGAATAAATAAGTTGAATAATAATGGTCCCAGCACGGAAACCCGGGGTACACCACTCATAACCGGGGACCATTCAAAGTAGGAATCATTGACCACAACTCTCTGGATACGGTCCTTGAGCTAATTCTCAATCCAATTACAAACTATACTTTCTAAACTTATAGTCCTTAATTTACCCATTAGACGTCTATAAGGGACAGTGTCAAATGCCTTTGCAAAGTCCAAAAACACTATATCCACAGCGGCCCCTCTGTCTAGGCTTTTGCTCACCTCTTCATAAAAACAAATCAGGTTAGCTTGACAACTTCTATCCTTAGTAAAACCGTGCTTGCTGTCACTTATAATACTATTTTTTATCACATAATTCTGTATATATTCCCTCAATAGCCCCTCAAACATTATCCCCACAATGGATATTAAGCTTACTGGTTTAAAACTACCCGGAGAAGACGTAGAGCCCTTTTTGAAAATAGGCACCACATTTGCCCTGCGCCAGTCCCTTGGCACTATACCAGTCACTAGAGAATATCTGAATATTATGAAGAGGGGGACTGAAATAACTGAACTAAGCTCTTTAAGAATTCTAGGGTGTAACTCATCTGGTCCCGGGGCATTGTGTCCATTTATTTTATTTAATTTAGCTTGGACCATATCTACATTCATCCAATTCAGTATATCAACTGATATATTAACAGCACTGTCACCGGCTACATCAGCTGCTCTTTCTTCTGTTGTATATACAGAGCTGAAGAACCCATTTAGTAACTCTGCCTTCTCTTGATCCCCTGTGACCAACTCCCCATTACCACTATCTAAGGGTCCTACATGTTCAGACCTTGGCTTTTTTGCATTTATATACTTGAATAATTTTTGGGGATTTGTTTTACTATCCTTAGCCACCTGCCTTTCATTTTGTATTTTTGCTAATTTTATTAAATTTTTACAGATTTTATTACGCTCTTTATAATTTAAAAGGCTACAGCTGTACCCTCAGATTTGCATTTTCCAAATGCCCTTTTTTTGTCATGTATTGCCCTCTTTACAGAAGGTATAAGCCATGTCGGGTTTAATTTTAGTCGTTTATACTTGTTCCCTATAGGAATAAATTTTGCACTATAATTACCCAAAGTAGATTTGAAAATCTCCCATTTATCATTTGTCCCATTATTTGACATTAGTTCTTCCCAGTCTATATCCTGAATTGCAGCCCTCATCATGGGAAAATTGGCCTTCTTAAAATTACGTGTTTTTGCCCTCCCAGCCTGTGTTTGTTTTTTTACAGTATATGTCAAATGTAACTATATTATGATCACTGTTACCGAGGTTTTCATGAATATTGACATTCCCAACAAGCTCTGCATTATTAGAAATGACCAGATCCAACAGAGCTTCACCTCTGGTCGGGTCTTCCACAAACTGGCCCATAAAATTTTTCTGCAACAGGTTGAGGAATTGTCTGCCTTTTGCAGTTCAAGCCGAACCATGATGCCAATTAATATCCCGGTAATTAAAATCTCCCATTATCACTACAGTACCAGCCTGTGCAGCCCGCTCCATCTGTTTATATAGCTGACCTTCCATCTTCTCAGTTATATTGGGGGGTCTATAGATTACACCAAAAGTATTTTTTTCAATGTTTACCTCCCTTTCTAGTTCCACCCACAAGGTTTTAACCTCCTCACAATCTTCACCCTCTAATGTTTCTTTCACATTCGCCTTCATATCTCTTCTCACATACAGACCTACACTACCGTCTTTCCTATTTGTCCTGTCTTTCCGAAAAAGTGTAAAACCCTGTAGATTTACAGCCCAATCATTAGAAGAGTCTAGCCATGTTTCAGCAGCACCAACTTTATCTATATTTTCTTCCAGTAACCAGTAGTTACGTCCCAGGATCCAGTTATGAAAATATATAGGGATAATGGCTGCTTTAAACAGGGGTTATGTGGGTTAATACAGGGGTGATGGATGGACTACCCATCATACCTGTATATAACCCCCATCATTCCTGTATATATCAACCATCATCCCTGTATATACCAGCCATCATTCCTGTAAATAACTCCCATCATCACTGTATCTAACCCCCATAATACCTGTATATAGCAGCCTGGCTGGTATATATATATATATATAGGGATGATGGAGGTTATATACAGGAATGATGGCTGGAATATACAGGGATTATGGGGGATATATACAGGCTTGATGGGGGTTATATACGGGGATGATAGCTGGAGCAACCATCATCCATGTATATAACCCCCATCATCCCTGTATACACCAGCCATCATCCCTGTACATACCAGCTATCATCCCTGTATATAATATCCATCATCCCTGTATATATCAGCCATCATCCCTGTACATACCAGCTATCATCCCTGTATATAATATCCATCATCCCTGTATATATCAGCCATCATCCCTGTATATAAACCCTATCATCTCTGTATATATCATCCATCATCCCTGTATATACCAGCCATCATCCCTGTATATAACATCCATCATCTCTTGCATACCAGCCATCATCCCTGTATATAACATCCATCAGCCCTGTATATACCAGCCATCATCCCTGTATATAACCACCCATCATCCCTGTATATAACCCCCATCATCCCTGTATATAACCCCCATCATCCCTGTATATACCAGCCATCATCCCTGTATTTAACCCCCATCATCCCTTGGTATACCAACCAGGCTGGTATATACAGGGATGATAGGGGTTATATACAGGGATAATGGCTGGTGTTTATATATAGGGCTGATGAAGGTTATATACAGGGATGATAGCTGGTATATACAGGGATGATGGGGGTTATATACAGGGGTGATGGGGGTTATATACAGGGGTGATGGCTGGTATATACAGGGATGATGGGGGTTATATATTATTTTATTTACTTTCAGAGAGGTCTGCAACACTTTATAATGTAAACTCCTCTGTCAGAGAAAAGATTAACCCGTTAGTGACCGCCAATACGCCTTTTCACGGCGGCCACTAATGGGCTTTATTCTGATGCATAAGCCTTTTCACGGCACTGCATGAGAATAAAGTAAATAGAGCAGGGAGCTGTGAAATCTCCCTGCTCTCAGCTGCCAGACATAGCTGGGGCGTCCCTGCTCGACCGGGTGAGATCGATATTAGTATCGATCTCACCCGTTTAACCCTTCAGATGCGGTGCTCAATAGCGTGCACCGCATCTGAGTGGTTTTGGAGAGAGGGAGGGAGCTCCCTCTCATCCCACTGACACCCGGCGATAAGATCGCCGAGTGTCTGTGTCTGTGATGGTAGCCGGGGGCCTAATAAAGGCCCCCAGGTCTGCCTGTAGTGAATGCCTGCTAGATCATGCCGCAGGCATGACCTAGCAGAGGCCTGTCCGTGTTAAACGGACAGGCAGCAATACACTGCAATACAAAACTATTACAGTGTATTATAATAGCGATCAGAGAATCGCATATTAAAGTCCCCTAGTGGGACTAGTAAAAAAGTTTAAAAAAAAAGTTTAATAAAGTTAATAAAAAAAATGTGAAAAAAAATGAAAAACCCACTTTTTCCCCTTACAAACTGCTTTACTATTAAAAAACCAAAATAAAGTAAAAAAAAGTTACACATATTTGGTTTCGCCGCGTCCGTAACGACCCCAACTATAAAGTTATTACATTACTTAACCTGCATGGTGAACGCCGTTAAAAATTAATAAAAAACGACTGAAAAATTGCTGTTTTCTCTGAATCCTGACTTTAAGAAAATGTGATTAAAAAGTGATCAAAAAGTCGCATCTACTCCAAAATGGTACCAATAAAAACTACAAGTCTTCCCGCAAAAAAAAACCCTCATACAACCGCATCGGCGAAAAAATAAAAACGTTACGGCTCTTCAAATATGGAGACACAAAAACAAATAATTTTGAAAAAAAAGCGTTTTTACTGTGTAAAAGTAGTAAAACATACAAAATCTATACAAATTTGGTATCGTTGCAATCGTAACAACCCGCTGAATAAAGTTATTGTGTTATTTATACCACACGGTAAACGGCGTAGGTTTAGGACGCAAAAAAGAGTGGCGAAATTTCAGATTTTTTTCTATTCCCAAAAAAAGTTAATAAAAGTTAATCATTAAATAATATGCACGCTAAGAACTAGAAATGGTTATAAACCATACCCAATAGAGATCCCAAAATATGCAATAAATATATAGCACGGTGCCGTTTCGGAAGCATATAACTCAGAGACAGACAGCACACATAGTTCTATTAATTTGTCACAAAGCAAGGGTATTTCTAAAGGGAAACTCCTATTTGAGCTTGGTGGTTGGTGAGTGGAGAAAACATGGGACGCTGGTATACAGCCAGCCCAGAGAAAAGAAAAAACACTATGTATTATGATGTCTAGAGGGGGATAAACCGATGAAAGTCATGTTATAAGTGGATGTGTTGGTATCCTGGCCAGATAAATATATATATATATATATATATATATATATATATATATATATATATATATATATATATATTAAAAAAAAAAATCTTAAAAATATATTTTTATATAGAATTTAATAAAATTTATACAAAATTATTCTAATCCCAAAGAGTGCCTGGTTTGTTTTGGAAAATATCCTTTTCTTTTTTGTTTTTGAATAAATAATATGTACCTCAAAATGGTGCTATTAAAAAATACAACTTGTCCCGCAAAAAACAAGACCTTATACAGCTATGTCGACGCAAAAATAAAACCGTTAGAGCTCTTGGAATGCGACGATGGAAAAACTTAAAAAATAGCTTGGTCATTAAGGTCTAAAATAGGCTGGTCATTAAGGCGTTAAACTTCAGTAAGAATGGATAATATAGCAGCATATACAGCACTATAATTAAAATGCGCCTCTTCAGTTGTAAACATGCGTTGGGGGAGCCCACTCAAATGTTTTGCCCCCCTGTGCTAAACCCCTAGCTGCGCCTCTGGATGCTTGTGTAATGTAGTTATGACTTCAAATTATATTAAAAATTGTTCCATATGAGCGTAATATAATAAATTTTTTGCACCCATACTATGGCTGCAGATCTGGCCCGGTCGTGGATCTACTGATCCAAACTAACAGCATCATAGATCCTGTTCATCATGTGAAACACACAAAGTTTTGATGTAGTTTTTGGCTCAGTTATTTTAGACAAAGCTAAAAGCCAGAAATGGATCTAAAAGACTAAAAAAAAAGACTACGGTATCTCCTTTCTTTTGTGTCCACTTCTGTGTTTGGCTAAAAAAAGAGCTGAGCTAAAAACTGCATAAAAACTGCGTGTGTGATCGTGACCAAAGAGTCCTGTCATTGAGACCTTTTTTTTTTAAATTAAGAGTTTTAAGGAGTCTAAGGATTCATTCACATGTGGTAGGTTTGTTACAGAAATTTGTGCAATTGTCCCATTCATCTGAATGTGCATGTTGCAGAAACATCTCCAATCAGATGTATGGAATAGATTTTCAGTTGTGGAATTTCTGCAACAAATCTGCCGCATGTGAATATCACCGAATTGAGTCCCTTATATTTGCTTATTATTTTAAAGGCTATGTAAACCTTTGAAAGGCATTTTTTTTTTTTAAGAAAAAGGTCAGTCAGTGTGTCTGGTGCAACTTTATAAATAGTTTTTACTAAAAATAATTTTTACTTTTTGAGATACAAAAGCAGCAATATTGTTCGTATACAGTACAGCTGTATCGTTCGCTAAATCCTGCTCCCGTCATAACTTAGATGTGACCGATAACAGGTGGATCCTGCGTGTCAGAGACATGCAGGACCCGCTGACACGGAAACCGTCAGGTCCTCGGGACCGACAGATTCAGTCATAGCGGTAGATACAGCTGCTCTGTATAGAAAATAAAGAGCAGCTGTATCTCAAAAAGTAACAATAATTTTTATAAAAACCATTTATAAAGTTGCACCAATCACACTGACCGACCTTTTTATTAAAAAAAAAAAAAATGCCATTCAAAGGTTTACATGGCCTTAAGGGTATGTTCACACGTTTTAGGCCTCGAATTACGCCTGAAAAGACGGCTCCATTACGCCTGCAAACATCTGCCCATTGCCCATTGCCTGCAATGGGTTTTACGATGTTCTGTTACCACGAGTCTTTATTTTACGCGTCGCTGTCAAAAGATGGCGCGTAAAATGACGGCTCGTCAAAAGAAGTGCAGGACACTTCTTGGGACGTTTTTTGAGCCGTTTTTCCATAGACTCTATTGAAAACAGCTCCAAAAACGACCGTGAAAAACGCAGCGAAAAACGCGAATTGCTCTTGAAAACAGCTCTGAATTTTGAGACGTTTTGACGTTTTATGCGTGTGAACATACCCTTAAGTTGAGGATGGCCAGTTTAAGGGTATGGACCCACGCAGAGTCAAAAACATCTCAAAATACAGAGCGGTTTTCAAGAGAAAACAGCTCCTGATTTTCAGACGTTTTTTGTGCCACTCGCGATTTTCGCTGCGTTTTTCGTGGCGTTTTTTACAGACTTTTTGGAGCTTTTTCACTAGAGTCTATGGAAAACGGCTCCAAAAATGTCCCAAGAAGTGTCCTGGACTTCTTTTTCGCAGCCGTTATTTTACGCGTAAAAAAACGCAGCGAAAAACGCTCCGTCGGAACAGAACGCCATTTTACGATTGAAATCAATGGGCAGATGTTTGGAGGCATTCTGCTTCCGATTTTTCAGCCGTTTTTCGGGCGTTTACGTCCCGAAAAACGGCCGTAAATAGGCCTGTGTGAACATACCCTAATAGCTCACAGCCCTGCCTGGGCCTGTAAATTAGCGGCATATTAAGGAACTCATTACTAAACCTATATTTTTTTATATTTCATTGTTTGCTGACAACATTTTTCTCAGTTGAAACACACACCATTTTCCAAAATATAGAAAAGACTAAATTACAGTATCACTTCTTTTCACCTGACAATATCTTATATGCCCTATAGACAGTGGCGGATTAAGTAGACCATAGTCCCTGGGCTGTTACCCCTTCCGCACCGCTGCCCTGCCACGCCGTAACTATTGTTAACACTACCTTTTTGGGCAAGCATTAACAAATGGGTGTTACGATTCCCCTTGTCATAGGGCTATGTCCCTACATACTGACAGTTTCACACTGTGCAGGGACACATCCTCCTGACAAGGGGAATTGTCTATCAGTCCTGAACTGCAGAAAGACTTTTTGTGAAATACAAGGATTTCCTATAATAAACATGTCAGGAGAGGTGACAGATTCTCTATAAATCTAGTGACTCACAGTGACGACGTTTCAGATTCTAGTCGTTTTTTTCCTCTTTTCTTCTCCATCCGGTCCAGAGCTCATGACGACTTCTTCCGGCCATGACCCATTTCTGCAGAATTTGCCACTCAGATGTCTTCAGCTCCTCACTTTTCCAACATTTCCACACCTATAAACGAAAATAAACTTATCATTGTGCCACATAGTGTGTCCCTAAATATAATAGCACCAAACACTGCGCGCCTGAATATAATAATACCATACACTGTAAAACACCACATACACACAGCCCCCTGTACATAGTGCCACACACAGCCCCCAGTAGATATCACACACCCCCCTATACAGTGGCGGATTAAGTGTACCATGGGCCCTGGGCTGTTGATACAACTTGGGCCCCCCTCACACAGAGTTCACAGCAGCACAGAATCTGCACGCGCCTCTCCTGAAATACTCTGTGCTGCTGTGAACTCTGCTCTTACCATTACGTGGTGACTTGCCAATCATGTGAAGGTGTTATTGAGGACAGGAGTGGAGGAGAGGTAACAGACTGAGTGCTACATAATGGTAAGAGCAGAGTTTACAGCAGCACTGAATCTGCACGCTCATCTCCTGAAATACTCTGTGCTGCCTTAAACTCTGTGGACAGGTCAGGATCCTGTTTCTTTTAAATGCTGCACTGTAGCGCAGCCTTATATAGTGGATCGAGCGGGTTCCCCAGCAGCATTTAAAAGAAACAGGATCCTGACCTGTCCACAGAGTTTAAGGCAGCACAGAGTATTTCAGGAGCGGAGCGTGTGATTGGCTGCAGTGGCGACATGGATGAAACGTCATCGCTGGAGGCCGGACAGGAGGAATGTAAGTATGAACGTATTTTTATTTATTTTTTATTACATTAAAATTGTATTTTCCGCACGCCGAGCATGGTACTGTCAAGGTTGCTGAAAGAGTTAGTGCAGCCCATTAACTCTATCAGCACCCTGGACAGTACCATGCTCGGCACACGTAAATTACAGGTTCGGTCCGAATCGAACTTTTTCGTGAAATTCGGCGAACTAGCCGAACCGAACTTTTCATAAGTTCGCTCATCTCTAGTCATAATGATGGCGGCTGCGCGAAAATCTCGCAGCCGCGCATCATACACTGATGACACACGCAGCTTTTAAGTGCCTTTTGAGCACGGAAAACGCCGCAGTTTTTGCGTGAGCAAAACGCACACGCTCGTGTAAATGAGGCCTAAAGGGTAAGTCAATTTTTAACAAACTTCTAACATGTCATAGTGACATGTCAGAACTTTAGATGGGTGGGGGTCCGGGTGCTGAGACTAAGCGGCAGAAGCGCTCATGTGAGCGAAGAGCCACTTCATTTCTGTTTGGCTTTTTCCGGAACGCCAAAGTAGCGTACGGGCTCATTGACTTTCTATGAGCCCGTACATAAGTTGTTCAGCTTTCCGGAAACAGAAACCAAGTGGCTCAGCGCTCACACAAGTGCTTCCGCCACTTAGTTTTAGTGATCAGAGGGAGTCAGCGAGAGACACTGCTTCCGTAACCATCATTCAGTTTTATGGGACTTACGGATGGTGGATATGTCATAAATTTTTCTTATGGGAAAACTGAGGGCTGTATGGGGGGATTATATTGCAAGGGGAGGTGAGTTTGTCTGACTTCTGGGGGCACTATAGGGAGGTCTGAGTGTCTGATTCTGACATCTCTGTGGGGGGGGGTAGCCCCCCCCCCCATAGAGCCCGTCGCTCAGACCCCCCTATACAGCCCCCAGAAGTCAGACAATTTGACTTACCCTTGTAATATATTAGTAACTAGTGAGGGCTCTATGGGAAGGGGGGATTATACTAAATGGGGGGGGGGGTCTAACCATCTAAGTGACTCCAGAGGACTCCATGAAGGGGGGAATAACCCCCCATCCCCCATAGAGCCCTCAGTATTTCAGTATTTATTATACAGCAGGGGGATTGAGCGTGTAACTCACTGCTGAGTGTGTATGGAGGGAAATTATTGTCCCCCCATAGAGTCCTCTGCAGTGAGTTACACGCTCAGCCCCCCCTGCTGTATAATAAATACTGAAATACTGAGGGCTCTATGGGGGATAGGGGGTTTTTCCCCCCTTCATGGAGTCCTCTGGAGTCACTTAGATGTAAATGAAGATGGAGACGAACATGAACACTATCCTCCTCGTCGCTCGACCACCGCCCTTCTCGTCTGTTCCTCACTGGCGGTACGTGAAGCGTCAGAGGGGCGTGTTCTACCACGACTAGCAGACGCACGTCTGCTAGTCCTATCCAGACGTTGAAATCCATCCCCCTCCTCATCAGCACTGCGCTGCCCTCTGTTGCAGTCCGCCCGCCCCTCCCTCTCAACGGTCATTAGCGGCGCTTCTTCTGAACGGCCATTAGTGAGTCCTTAAGCGATTTAAAATGTGCGTTTCGGTTTGCGATGGGCCCCCTGGGAGCCTTGGGCCCCGGGCGGCCACCCGAAATGCCCATATTATAATCCGCCACTGCCCCTATAGCTAGCACCACACACATCCCCCCGTAAAGAGTGCTACACACAGGCCCCTATAGATAGCGCCATACAGCCCTCCCCCTCTTGTAAATAGCGCCACAAAGCCCCCCTGTAAAGAGCGCCACACACATACCGCTGTGGATAGCACCACACAGCCCCCCCCCTTGTATATAGTGCTACACAGCCCTCCCCCTTTGTGCATAGTGTCACACAGCGCTCCCCCTTGTATATAGTGTCACGCAGCGCTCCCCCCTTTTTATATAGGGCCACGCAGCGCTGCCCACTTGCATATAGGGCCACGCAACGCTCCCTCTTGTATATAGGGCCACATAGTGCTCCCCTTGTATATAGTGCACACAGCGCTCCCCCATTGTATATACTGCACATAGTGCTACCACTTAGTATATAGTGCACACAGCGCTCCCCCTTTGTATATACTGCACATAGTGCTACCCCTTAGTATATAGTGCACATAGCTCTCCCCCTTGTATGTAGGGCCACATAGCGCCCCCTTGTATATAGTGCACACAGCGCTCCCCCTTTGTATATACTGCACATAGTGCTACCCCTTAGTATATAGTGCACACAGCGCTCCCCCTTTGTATATAGTGCATATAGCGCTCCCCCTTGTATATAGTGCACACAGCGCTCCCTATTGTATATAGTGCACACAGCGCTCCCCTTTGTATATAGTGCACACATTGCTCCCACTTTGTATATAGTGCACACAGCGCTCCCCCTTTGTATATAGGGCCACACAGCAAACTAATCTTTTTATAATTAGGAGTGTTTTAAAGTTTTAGGGTACACCAGGACTAGGAAAGTTAAATTCCACATGGATGTTCTCCATAGTAAGATCAGCAGATGGCTGTGCTGTTCATGGAGCCCGTATTCCCACAATGAAGAGAGGCTAGTGGATGTCTTGATGTGCTGAGCTCCATTATTATATACTTTCCTCAATTCAAAGAATAATGCAATAAACCTCATATTCTGTTGACTGCATTTGATTTCTCCATGCCTGCTTATTCATCTTATAACGGCTCATTCAGACGAACGTGCATAACGTCCGTGTGCTGCGCATGGAAATCACGCGCAGCACACGGACCCATTGAATCCAATGGGGCCATTCACACATGCAGGAGTTTTCACGCAGCGAGAAACTCACTGCATGTCCAATATTGGTGCGTTTTCACGCACCCACGTGTCCCTGAGGTGCGTGAAAACCACGTGTGCGGTGCGTGATTTGCGCATCAATTCAATTGAAAATATTTTTTTTTAAAGAGATTTGTTTTGCAAGTGTGTGAATAATGCATGCCACTCGCAAAGCACACTGATGCATAACGCTTCACACACGGACTAGATTCACGAGCGTTTTTCATGCGCGTGAATCTGATACGCTCGTGTGAATGTAGCCGTAGGGGAAGTATTTAATTAGCAATTAAATATGGGAGACATTCTCTTAGTATTATTCTATGTACGATCTGATAAATAACTCTAGACCAGTGATACCCAACCTTATTAACATGAGGAGTAGAAAAATATTTCCAATCCCGAGGTGCTCCTACATCTAGTCCTACCTCAAATAAAGTTGGTATAGGGGTGGGTATATTCTAGCGGAGATTTGGGTGCTTCAGCTACCTCATGCCCAGGATCTATGAACAGCCCTAAATTAACTTGCCTACAGTAAAATGCATACCGTAGGTCATGCTGCAGTTGAGTTGTCGAGAACTCCTGGCCAGATTGCAAAGAAAAACTCCGGCCTAAGGGTTGTGAGAATTGTGTGGTCACAAAGTTGACATCAGCCTTCCTACTGAAGGGGCGCCTCAGATTGCTTGGTAGCCAATGCTTACAACTACCATGTCTCCTAATTTTATAGCAGTATCATTATATAACTGTGTAGCGCTATTATTAGGTAATTGTATGTATGTAGCTTTTATTTTGTCACTGTATGTTGTTATTAAGTGAACACTGTATGGTGGTATTTACTTGGGCATTGTGTGGCACTGCTACTTAGGCACTGTGCAGTATATTATTTTTGCAGTGTATGGTGGTGGCAGCACTATATAGTAATGTTTAGCAATGTATGGAACTGTTAGCTCTGTATGGTATATTTGTATAATGTATGATATCACACCATATGGGGGGGGCTCCAACAGAAGTGAATACTGGTTGGGAAAGACTTCTCTAAACACTAAAAAAAAAAACGTTCCTCTTTTTAATCTTTTAAATGTGAAAAATATGGAGAGACCATCACACCCCGCTAGTAGGCAAGACAACAACTCTTATTCATTTAGATTAAAGGCTTCTGTAGGATTTGCATACAATACAAAAATGAGACTGAAATAGTTCTTTCTTCTGACAGATGGCTCAGACTCAATCTCTTCCTTTTAATTCAACCGTACTTCCCAGGTTACTCATTTAGCCCTTTAGACAACAATGCCGAATTCGCAGTAGTAAGCAAAGTCATATACAGCAATTGAAAGTCTACAACAATTTATCATCCAGCAATTTAGCAATACCGTTTGCTTCACCTATAGATAAAATTGCACTTAGAAACAATCACCATTCAAGTGTATTAATCTTTAAGAATGTTGACTTAACCTTGAAAATATGCCTGGAGGCATTTTACCCATCACAGCATGCCCCTTAAGCAATATATCCCGAACCTGCAAATGTTCACCTTACTTAAGCATGCAGGGGTGAAGTGCGCCAGGCTCTGCTTATAGCTATGTTTTCCCAAAAGATCACAGACCATCAATAATACTACTCAAGATAATTTACATGTTAAAAGTATGATAAGAACTTGTCAGGGGCAGACAGAGGTTGAACTGGAATTCATCAGTGTAGTATATACACTATATGGACAAAAGTATTAGGACACCTCCACATTACACCTACACATTACACCTACAGGAGCTTTTATGACATACCATTCTAAATCCATGGGGATTAAAGGGGTTTTACAAGTTATTAAAAAAAATTGGCCACAGTAGGAGAGATGCAAAAAAAATAAAAAATGAGCCATTTCTCACCTGACAGATCCCTGTAGTTCCAGTGCCGACGCTTCCGGTCCTCCCCGCTCGAGAGATCACGCTGTGACGTCACTCACTTCCTGCCCCTGGTCCTGCATCGTGTCGGCCACATCGGCACCAGAGGCTACAGTTGATTCTGCAGCAGCATCAGCGTTTGCAGGTAAGTAGCTACATCGACTTACCTGCAAACGCCGATGCTGCTGCAGAATCAACTGTAGCCTCTGGTGCCGATGTGTCCTCGCTCGTCCGACACGATGCAGGACCTGGGGCAGGAAATGAGTGACGTCACAGCGTGATCTCTCGAGAACACGCTGTGTGTCTGCACTGCCAGAAGCTGGGCGTTCTGAAGAGAAGTGGATGATACTTCTCGTCAGAACGCCCAGCTAGTAAAAGTATTAAAAACGCCCCGATGTACGCACATAATACACGCCCAGTTGGACTTTTACTTTAAACACGCCCACTTGGACTTTTGCAAGGCTTATTTGCATAAATACAAAAATGGTCATAACTTGGCCAAAAATGCTCGTTTTTTAAAAATTAAAACGTTACTGTAATCTACATTGCAGCGCCTATCTGCTGCAATAGCAGATAGGGGTTGCAAAATCTGGTGACAGAGCCTCTTTAAATACTTTGTAATTTGTACTTATTTTCTACCCAAAGTGTGCTGGTTTTGTTCAATAGTTTTCTTTTTCTCCTTTTTGCTACTTTTGCAATATGTTTTGGGTCATTATCCATCTTTACTCTGAAGTGTCGTCCTATCAGTTTTGCAGTATTTGAGCAGAAAGTCTCGCTGTCTTCAGAATTCATCCTGCTATTTCTGTCTTCATTCACAAACACCAGTGACCAAAGTCTATTGCAGCCATACATGCTCATGTCATAACACTACCTCCACTATTTGACAGATGATTTGGTATGCTTCCAATCCTGAGCCCTTCCTTTCCTTCTCCATACTGTTCTCTTCCCGTGATTCTGATACAAGTTCATCTTGGTTTCATCTGTCAAAAGAGTCTTGTTCCAGAACTGGGAAGGCTTTTTTTTTATAGATATTTTCTAGCAAAGTCTAATCTGGCCCTTCGGCTGAGTGTTAGCAGTGGTACAAAGATAAACCCTTTGTATTTACATTCATGAAGGTGTCTCTTGATTGCAGACTTTGAAGACGATTGCCCACCTTATCAAAAGTGTTCTTGACTTGGCTAGATGTTGTGAAGGGCTTTACCATGGAAAGAATTCTGCGATCATCAACTTTAGGCTAAATTCACATCTCGTTTTGTGGTATACGACGACGTTTGCATTTCTAACATACACTTACTTTTCTGTAGTGTACATTTTTATGATTTCCTATATATGGTGACAAAAACATACACGTTTTACATATGCAAACATAGGGTATAAGATTGTATACGTCGTCAATTGATTAAATGAAAAATAAAAACTTATATGTGTAGTATACGTTTTGGAGACGTACTGCAAAGCGTAGTAGACTGCGCTTTTCAGGACATGGAACAAAAAGGATAGAATGTAAGCACACAACATGTATGCACAAACTACACCATTAGGGCATCCGTCCTGGCCATAGAAATCAATGTACACGCTGTGGTACACATTTTGACACTGTTTTTTTTTATGTCAGACGTACAGTAAAAAAGAGATGTGAACTTAGCCTTAGTTGTCTTCCATGGTCTTCCAGGCCTTTTAAGAATATACCAAATTGTTGATTTGGCCACTCCTCAAGTTTCTGCCATCTCTCTTGTGTTTTTTTCAGCCTAATGATGGCCTCCTTCACTTGTATTGACACCTCTTTGAACTGTATTTTGAAAATTTTACCTGCAAACCTAACACTTGGAATCAACTACATACCTTTTATCTCAATTTGTCATGAAATAACGAGGGGACTTCTAGGGACGGTACCTGACAAGGTGGCCTCAGACCACATTTCCCGAAACTCCAGGAGGGCTCCCTGGCACCTGCAGATGCTGGTAATGCTAATCATGGCCTAACACAAACTAGGCAGGGCTCACTTTACCCCCACTGGGAACTCAGAGATAGAGAGGCTCAACTCAGTCTACCTAGAGTTCGTCCTATCTTCTAATCAAAATCTATTCCGTTTAGAAATAATACAGCTTAGGGGCGATCTAATTACAATGTACAAATATATAATTGGACAGTACCTTTCTAATGATCTTTTTACACCTAGGCCTGTAAAAAGGACAAGGGGGCATCCTCTACATCAAGAGGAAAAAAGGTTTTACTATTGTCACAAACAGGGCCGGCTCCAGGTTTATGTGGGACCTTGGGCGACACAGACTTAGTAGGTCTCTTTGCGGGGGAACGCACGGTGGCAGTAATTTGGCAGAAAACATCACTTTGTGCCCCCATATGGACGTTAGGCCCTGTTTATGCCCCCATATAGAAGTTAGGCCCCCAGTTTCTACCCCCATAAAATTAGGGCCCTCTGTAGATAGTGCCACACAGCCCCCCTCCCAAGTAGTGCCACACAGCCCCCCTCCCAGGTTGTGCCCCACAGCCACCCTCCCTGGTAGTGCCACACAACCCTCTCCATGTTACTAAATGGGTACTAGAGTTACTAAATGGGTTCTAGAGTTACTAAATGGGTTCTTTAGCTCTGTATATACAACAGAAGAAAGAACAGCTGATGTAGCCAGTGCCAGTGCTGTTAATTTATCAGTTGATATACTGAATTGGATGAATGTAGATATGGTGCAAGCTAAATAAAATAAAATAAACGTACACAAGGCCCCGGGACCAGATGGGTTACACCCTAGAGTTTTCAAGGAGCTTAGTTCAGTTATTTCTGTCCCCCTCTTCATAATATTTAGAGATTCTCCGGTGACTGGTATAGTGCCAAAGGACTGGCGCAGGGCAAATGTGGTGCCTATTTTCAAAAAGGGCTCTAGGTCTTCCCCCGGGTAATTATAGACCAGTAAGCTTAACATCCATTGTGGGGAAAATGTTTGAGGGGCTATTGAGGGACTCTATACAGAATTATGTGACAAAAAATAGTATTATAAGTGACAGCCAGCATGGTTTTACTAAGGACAGAAGCTGTCAAACCAACCTGATTTGTTTTTATGAAGAGGTGAGCAGAAGCCTAGACAGAGGGGCCGAGACTTTGCAAAGGCATTGGACACTGTCCCTCATAGACGTCTAATGGGTAAATTAAGGACTATAGGTGTAGAAAGTATAGTTTGTAATTGGATTGAGAATTGGCTCAAGGACCGTATCCAGAGAATTGTGATAATTGATTCCTACTCTGAATGGTCCCCGGTTATAAGTGGTGTACCCCAGGGTTCAGTGCTGGGACCACTATTATTCAACTTATTTATTAACCCCTTCCCTCTTTAGCCACTTTTGACCTTCCTGACCGAGCCTCATTTTTCAAATCTGACATGTTTCACTTTATGTATTGGTTCAGAGCGCACAAGATTGAAAGAGGTGCACGAATAGGGTCCCAACCCAACTGT
Source organism: Rhinoderma darwinii (assembly GCF_050947455.1). Taxonomy (NCBI): domain Eukaryota; kingdom Metazoa; phylum Chordata; class Amphibia; order Anura; family Rhinodermatidae; genus Rhinoderma; species Rhinoderma darwinii. Next base: position 179,485 of record NW_027461757.1, on the reverse strand, counting down.
ATATAGAGAAGTATCCGGCACACAAATGTGGTTCAATTTTTCGATTTTATTAAATTCGATGCCATGGGCAATGTACGTGCAACGTTTCGGTTCAACGACCTTCGTCAGGCACTAGATCCCACTTGGCGTATGTTTCTTAAATTATATCGCGCTGCCATCAGTATGGCGGCTTGTTTCACTTTATGTGGTAATAACTCCGGAATGCTTTTACCTATCCAAGTGATTCTGAGATTATTTTCTCATGACACATTGGACTTTATGTTACTGGCAAAATTTGCTCGATATGTTCAGTATTTAATTGTGAAAAACACCAAAATTTAGCGAAAAATTGCAAAAATTAGCATTTTTCTCAACTTAAATGTATCTTCTTGTAAGACAGGCATTTATAACACACAAAATTGTTGCTAATTAACATCCCCCATATGTCTACATTAGATTGGCATCGTTTTTTGAACATCCTTTTATTTTTCCAGGACGTTACAAGGCTTTGAACTTTAGCAGCAATTTCTGACATTTTCAAGAAAATTTCAAAGGGCTATTTTTAAAGGGGCCAGTTCAGTTGTGAAGTGGCTTTGAGGTCCTTATATATTAGAAACCCCCAAAAAGTCACCCCATTTTAAAAACTTCACCCCACAAAGTATTCAAAACAGCATTTAGAAAATCTCTTAACCCCTTAGACTTTTCACAGGAATTAAAGCAAAGTAGAGGTGAAATTTACAAATTTCATATTTTTTTGCAGAAATTAATATTTAATCCAATTTTCTTTATAGCACAGAAAGTTTTACCAGAGAAATGCAACTCCATATTTATTGCCCAGGTTCTGCAGTTTTAGGGATTATCCCACATGTGGCCGTAGCGTGCTACTGGACTGAAGCACCGGCCTCAGAAGCAAAGGATCACCTAGTTGATTTTGGGGCCTTATTTTTATTACAATATATTTTAGGCACCATGTCAGGTTTGAAGGGCTCTTGCGGTGCCAAAACAGTGGAAATCCCCCAAAAGTGACCCCATTTGGGAAACTACACACCTCAAGGAAATTATCTAGAGGTGTAGTGAGCATTATGACCGCACAGGTTTTTTACAGAAATTATTGGAATTAGGCCGTGAAAATTAATATCTACATTTTTTCAAAGAAAATGTAGGTTTAGCATTTTTTTTTCTCATTTCCACAAGGACTAAAGGAGAAAAAGCACCGCCACATTTGTAAAGCAATTTCTCCCGAGTAAAACAAAACCCCACATGTGGTAATAAACGGCTGTTTGGACACACGGCAGGGCTTAGAAGGCATGAAGCACCATTTGGTTTTTGGAGTTCACATTTAGCAGGAATGGTTTGTGGAGGCCATGTCACATTTACAAAGCCCCTGAGGGGACAAAACAGAGTGGTGAGACTATGGAACACAGGATGCTGTGATGGTTGATCCTTTGAACAAGTTCAAGAAGGGCCTTGATGCCTTTCTTGAAAAATATATTATTACAGGTTATGAGTAATAGATTCTGAAGATGGGACGTGGATCCAGGTATTTTTTCTGATTGTCCTATTTGGAATCAGGAAGGAATTTTTTCCCTAATATGGGAATTGGCATCAAACTCATGGGGGTTTTGCCTTCCTCTGGATTAACACGGTAGGATTATAGGTTGGACTTGATGGACCTGTGTCTTTTTTCAACCTTATCAACTATGTAACTATGTAAACGAAGACCACAGAGGAGATGAAATCATTAATCTTCTGCCTACTAAATAATAAAACTCAGAGCCAAGATGGGCTATTGGGAGTATATTTCAAAATACTCAAACCTCACATTTTACCTATACTGCCATCCCTCTATACCGTTATCTATGTTAACAATACTGCACAATTCTCATCCCTAAACCAGGAAAAGACCCCACTCTAGTTCAATCATATAGACCAATTTCTTTCGTTAAGCAAGACTATAAAATCCTCTCCAAAATCCTGTCAAGTCATCTGCAGCAAATCCTTCCCTCTATTCTTACTGCTTCACAGTTCTGTTTATAACAACAGTGTCACTCTCCTAAGGAATCCGACTAGCGTGGCACAATCGTGTTCTGCACCACAAATGATGCTTCTCAGCTTGGATGCTAACTTGGATTTTCCTCGTTCTCCAGAAATTTTGACCTAGCTTTACAAAATTCCTACATCCTATCCACCTCCAACATGAAGCACAACAGGGCTGACCCTTATCCCCACTTTTCATCAACTCTTACTACTGTATGTCTCATACACATAAATATGACCTTCCATGGTATCAAAATTGCAACCCAGGAAATATGCCTTTTAACATTTACCGACGACTTAGGACTCCAACCCCAAATAAATCTAGCCCCCCCCCCCCCAATGGCTTTGATTTGCCTATTAAATGCTTAGGGATCCTATTTCCCAAAAACACACAGACTATACAAAGAAAATATAACCTATGCTGCACATTTGAAATATCTATTTCATACCTGTCAATCATTGACACTTTCGTTCTCAGGCAGAGCCAAGCTTTTGAAACTAGTGCCATTTCCCACTCGATTGTACCTCTTTCAATCACTTCTTTACCTCAAACCTTGAGACAAGAGGATAATATTGGCTATGTATAGCAAATTCATCTGTAATAATACTTGCCTCAGGATAGCAGTACGGGCCCTGCAACAAACTAAATTTAATGGCAGACTCAAATTCCCAGACTTCAATGACTAGACACGAGATATCCCACTATTACTGACCCCCTCCATGTAACTAACTATGGAGCCTGTATATGTACGTATGTGCCTTAAGCAGCCAAAATAGATTATTACTCTCACATAGGGACAGATTGGAAACAGTAGCGTAACTACCGCTGTAGCAGCCATAGCGTCTACTACAGGGCCCACAGAATGAAGGGGCCCGTGCCGGCCTCCCCTCATGCCCAGAGGCTACGCTAGCAGCCGCTATGGCTGCTACAACGCTAGCAACACTACATTCAACAGTGTCTGCGTCCTTCGGACGCAGATGCTATTGAACACTATGACAGAGCAGGGCAGTATCCCCCTGCTCTGCCATATGCTACTTCAGTGGCGTAGCTCTAGGGGTCGAAACGGTCGCAATTAGTCCCGCTTCTCAATTGGTCCCACTTCCTGACAGCTATAGCTGACGGCTCCTTGCTCCAGCTTTCACTCTGCCATGAGCGGCTCGGAGCAGGTAGGTACGGTGTTGTGACGTCATCGTGCCTGTCTGCGCCAAGTCACTCACAGCACAGACAGGAGGAGAAAGATCCACCACCCGTCATGGGAACGGGGATAGGTAAGTAATTATGTTATTATTTTTCTATTAGGCACTATGGGCCATTATACTGGGTCAGGAAGGGGAGCTGATATGGAGGCTGCTATAGGAGTATTTTACTATATGGGTGCATTATACTGTATGGGTGGCATAATACTGTGGGGGCATTATACTGTGGGGACAGCTATAGGGGGCATTATACTCTATGGGGGCATTATACTGTGGGGACAGCTATGGGGGGGCATTATACTCTGGGGGCAGCTACGGGGGGGTATTATACTGTGGGAGCATCTATGGGGGGCATTATACTGTGGGGGCAGCTATGGGGAGGCATTATACTGTATGGGGCAGCTATGAGGGGGCATTACACTGTGTGGGGCATTATACGATGGGGCAGCTATTGGGGCATTATACTGTGGGGTGCAGCTATGGGGAGCATTATACTGTATGGGGCAGCTATGGGGGGCATTGTACTCCGTGGGGCATTATAGTGTGGGGGCAGCTATGGGAGGCATTATACTGTGTGGGGGCAGCTATGGGGGGCATTATACTGTGTGGGGGCAGCTATGGGGGGCATTATACTGTGTGGGGGCAGCTTTGGGAGGTATAATACTGTGATGTTCAGCTATGGGTGGCATTATACTGTGGGGCAGCTATGGGGGTATTATGTTGCATGGGGGTAGCTATGGGGCATCATGCTGTATGGGGTAATTTATTTTGGCATTGTACTGCATTGGGGCATCTGTGTGGGCATTATAGTGTATGGGGGCATTTGTGTGGGCATTATACTGTATGGGGCACCTATGGGTCAGTATACGGTATGGGGGCATTATACTGTATGGCGGCAGGTATTGGGGCATTATACTGTGTGGGGGGCACTATGAGGGCATGATACTGTGTGGGCTGAACTGCGTGTGTATGAGCGGGGATTGGGTAAGATTAGAGGCTTGGCTTAAAGGAAAAAAAATTGTCGCTGCGCGCCGCATCGATTGTCCCTTTTTGTTATACTTGAAAGTATAGCACTGTCTACAGGGAGGGCTGTATAGTACTGTCTACAGGGGGAGTTGTATAGCATTGTCTGTGGGGGGGCTGTATAGCACTGTCTACAGGGTGGCTGTATAGCACAGTCTACAGGGGGGCCTGTATAGCACTGTCTTTGGGGGGGTGTATAGCACTGTTTACAGGAGGTGGCTGTATGACACTATTTACAGGGGGCACTATTTACAAGGGTGGGCTATGTGTGGCACCCAGGGGAGGGCAGCCCAGTCAAAAGTTTGCTTTGGGGCCCAGTGTTTCCTAGTTACGCCCCAATCAATAATAAACTGTAATGCAGAAACTGCTGGCGGATTTATGTGATCTCACATTATTACAACATGGTAACACGAATACCATGTACTGCGCAGTGAGGTTATAACACAACCTACATCAGTACTCCATGGGTGAGCTATGATGTATGGGATCTGTCATGTACAATGACAGGCTATATGTTACTGGTTTAGATTTTTCTTAGTAACGAAGGCATCACTTGCTAGATTAGCTTCCTCTTGAAAGATAACTGCATTTGTTGTATCTTTAGCATGCAGATCTATGCTTAGATCTAAAAAGGAGTCAAAAGTGTATGAGCGTCACCTTATTATATTAATTTAGAAAATACATAATGTACCTTAAAATGTTAATGTATCTAACAAATCATATATGGTGTTTAGGATAAAGTAAGGTAATAATATATGGGAAAATATATCCACTACAATAAATTATAAGCAAGGCCACCCACAGGGCAGCCCTGTCAGCCCTGATGGGGCGCAATAGATAGCCTGGCACCTTAGGCTTGTAACTAACAAATCTTAATATGTATTTTATTGTAGCATTACCAAGACATTGAGGTACATTTACTACTGTGTATGCGTCTAAAACTTTTCGAAAAATGCACCCGATGCGGCGCATTTTGGCACATTTCATTTTAGGCTAATTTAAGAACAGATGTGTCTCGAAATGGGGGCACAGCTTTGTAGAAGGGGGCCCGTCTTAAAATGCGCCAAATGAAAAATAATCCAACTAAAAATTGGTATAACGAAGAGAAAAGAGTATAGGCATGTCTAGGAAGATGCGCCACATCAGAGGCAACTACATCAAGTTAATAACAAACACTCTATTCGTCACACTTGACTTACAGGGTAGAAAAATGCATTTAAAGGGGTTTTCCTATGAGAGACATTTATAACATATCCACAGGATATGTCATAAATGTCAGATAGATGCGGGTGCCACCTCTGAGACCCGCACCTATCTCCAGAATGTGGACCCCTAAACCCCGTTCTGCCGCTGTGTTGCGGCTGAATTCCGACCATGAAAAAGGTTACATGGTCGGGAGTTACAAAAACAGCGTATCCCGCTGAGCTACGCTGCTTCCGTAAGTCCCATAGAACCGAATGTTAGTTACGGAAACAGCATAGCTCGCATGCTATGCTGCTTCCGTAACTGGCATTCACTACTATGGGACTTAACGGAAACTTTCGTAACTCCTGATCATATAACCAGGAAGTGGCCGGGAGGCAGCGAGAACAGACAAAAGTAGAACGGGGTATAGGGGACCCCGTTCTAGAAATAAGTGCGGGTCCCACCTCTGGCTGACATCTATCTGACATTTATGACATATTCTGTGGATATGTCATAAATATCTCTGATGGGAAAACCCCCTTAAGGTTAAATTTTATCATACAGAAATGCTGGGCTGATTGTATCGTTTATGCTGAAAGAAATTTTATCCTTAACGGCAGCATGTCTCCCTGTGTAAATAGGGAGACGTGCTGCCGACAAGATAGAAATGTAACTCCTTGTGAAATGAGCAAACAAGCGCTGTCTTGTTGATCAGCTCTTGTTTACACGGCCCATGTTGGGACGTGTAAGAGGACCCTAACTCCAATAAATTGCTTCATAAGATTGGTGTATAAAATGCCAGTCTTAATAAATCTCTCCCTTTGTGCCCACAAGCTCCTGAGATGTAAATTTGGTACTGTCTGTCATAACAACAAAAAAAATGTATACTCAAAAAGCATCGAATATCATGACAGATACATATCTGATCTCATCGGCTCTTTACAAATTAGTCAATATGTTGGTATGAAGTATTTGGAATTAAGCTATTGACATCTCCATAGAAATATGAATCAATTCGCTTTGAACCAGCAACAACAATTGTATTTTTATGCTGGGCCCATGTTGTCCCCTACAGCACTTTGACATTAGATTTTAATGTCACATTGATGGATACTGTAGGATCTGTCCCTTAAGTGCAAGTGATTATTCTACTTTTCCAAGTAGAAAATCATTCTGATTGATGATCTCAAACTCAAGGGAAAAAATCTTCTGATAAACGAGCTGTCATTATCAGTATATATAATTCTATATATTATATACATTGTGTGTGTGTGTGTGTATATATATATATATATATATATATATATATACAAGCAGTATAAAAAATAGTGGTCACAGTGTGTGTATATAAGGAGGAGCAAGCTCATCAAATAATAAAATATAATTAGTATAAAAATACAAAATTAAGGTGTAACAGAGTATATATTGTGTCATATAGTATACTGTCATATTGAAATCCATAATATACAGTGGATATAATAGCACACAAATAGTAAATATCAAAATAGACGTGAAAAAATGTATACAATATATTAAATACATTACTGATTGTGAACATGTGTTGTCCGGGATCGACGATCCTAGATGTGCATTATCGAATGCTAAAACCCAAGCCGTCACCCACTGGCTCTAAATGTACATTACCAACATTGCCCAAAAAAAAGGGTTATAGATTTATCCGCAGAGTCTAAAAGTAACAGAATATATGTGAAATTGTTAAGATATTTTATTGTATTTTACGGTCCAACAATATCCATCACATAAGAGAAAGCAATTAACTGAACAAATGTCTCAAATGCATGTGCATAAAATAGTGTAGCAGTAAGGGTCCAATTACAACATTTAGAGAATCTTTAGGCGGAGAGTGCTTCAATCACTGCTTAAACTTAACTTCCACTGAAAAAAAACAGAAATGCATATATGTCAAAAGTACAAAATATAACATGTATCAAACAATATCTCTAGAATAATATCATACAAATGAGTTTTAGAGGTATGTAAACACACATAGTCAATGATAAAAAAGACCCTATTTTTAGACATATGGAGGACATCAAACAGGATGTCAATAACAGCGGTATCTAGAATGTGTGACTCTTAAGAACCTTAAAGGAGTTCAGGCCATCTCTCCACTAATAGATCGAACTAACTACATTCAATGGATAATCCATGTTCAAACCATTCGGTTATAATGTACCCAATCTATGTATCCAACGAGTTTCATACTGCTTAATTAGACGCTCTTTATGACCACCAGGTTTAAGTGGGGGAACTCAATCTATAATAGTAAATCTTAACTGTTGAATTGAATGACCCGCCACTAAGAAATGGCGTGGAACAGGTAATTCACACTTCTTTGTTCTAATACTAGACTTATGATTGTTTAAACGGAGACGGCATTCTGTTCTCGTTTCACCGACGTAGAGCATTTTGCAAGGGCACTGTAAAATATAAACAACATAATCGCTTTTACAAGTGAAGAATGATTTGATTTTATACTTGACCCCGGTACCGGGATGCGTAAACGTATCCCCTTTAAGCATGAGGGAGCAATTGTTGCATGAAGGGCAAGGGAAACAGCCCTTTCTGCCAACATCTCATCTACAATTTACTCTAGAAACCACATCAGTTTTTACCAATCGGTCTATAACATTACGTGGTCTCCTGTATACAAAAAGCGGAGGTCATTGAAAATCCGAAACACAGCTATAAAAATTACCTAACATTTTCCAATGTTTCTTAATTTTAGTCTGGAAGATTTAGCTATTCCATCCGGTCACTGAATTTGCCCTCTATTCATTTCGTGCACCCTGTCAAGATGTCCTTGTATTACCCATCTAGGATTCCCTCGCTGATGGAAGTTAGAGACCACGTAATGTTATAGGCCGATTGATAAAAACCCATGGGGTCAAATGTGGCACCAACATACGCTAATATAGTGATGGCAGATCATATGGAACCATTGGTCTATGTATCCCACCACTTCAATCATGTATTGAGATGGTGGCAATACATCGATGACGTCTTCCTCATATGGACAGGTGACTCATCATCATTGGATGCATTTTTTATTTACATTAATCGAATTGACCCAGACATTAAATTTACTAGAGAGAGCTCTAAACAAAGTTTACAATTCCTGGACACCACAGTCTACATAGTGGATGACACACTTAAAACAGATCTATATGTGAAACCTACGAATCGTAATAATATACTACAATATGATAGCTATCATCCGGGACCCATGGTACGATCGATGCCGTTCAGTCAGTTACTTAGGGTCAAAAGAATAGCGGATGATGAAAATACTTTGGATAATAGATTAGGACAGATGTCCAAAAAATTCCATCAGCGAGGGTTTCTTAGACCGGTAATACAAGGTCATCTTGACCGGGTGCACAAAATGAACAGAGCGCAAATTCAGCGACCGGATGGAATAGCTAAATCTTCCAGACTACCAATGGTTTAGACTTTTAATAAGTTCAGTCCAGATATAGCAAACATCATTAAGAAACATTGGAAAATGTTAGTTCATTTTTATAGCCGTGTTTCAGATTTTAAATCACCTCCACTTTATTCATACAGGAGACAACGTAATCTTAAAGACCTGATTGGTAAAAACAGATGTGGTTTCTAGAGTGGATGATAGACAAGATGGTGGCAGAAATGGGTGTTTCCCTTGCCCTTCATGCGACAATTGCTCCCTCATGCTGAAAGCAGATATGTTCACGCATCTCGGTACCGGGGTCAAGTATAAAATCAAATCATTCTTCACTTGTAAAAGCGATTATGTTGTTTATATTTTACAGCGCCCTTGCAAAATGCTCTACATCGGTGAAACGAGAAAGGAATGCCGTCACCGTTTAAACAATCATAAGTCTAGCATTAGAACAAAGAAGTGTGAATTACCTGTTCCACGCCATTTCTTAGTGGCGGGTCATTCAATTCAAAAGTTAAGATTTACTATTATAGATTGGGTTCCCCCACTTAAAGGGAATGTGTTGCCAGAAAAACATGTTTGTTTTTTTTTAAATTAAACATTTAGTGTGTGGGTGATTAAACATTGTTCAAATTTTTTTTATTTTTTTCACGAGTCAGGAAATATTATAAATTAATTCTAATTTATAATACTACCCATTTTTGGTCACTAGATGGAGCTATCCCCAAAATTGCAGTTTTGCAAAATTGGGTAAAAAGCCCTCGCTCTAGTGAGCTCTCAGCATCCCCCCCCTCCTTTATCCAGGCTAGTGCCGGGATAAACGAGGGGTTTGAACGGTGTAACCTCCTACACTGTGTGTCGCCATTTTTTTAGCTAACACACAGTGTAGTAGGTTTACATACAGTAGTAAACACACACAAACACGAACATACATTGAAATCTCTTACCTGCTCCTGCCGCCGCGGCTCCCTCCGGCCCGTCCGCTCCGTTTGCTGCCGCTGGTCCAAGTGCACAAATCCGGAAGCCGCGACCGGAAGTAGTAATATTACTGTCCGGCCGCGACTTCCGGTCCACAGGAAAATGGCGCCGGATGGCGCCAATTTCGAATTGGACTGTGTGCGAGCGGCGCATGCGCAGTTCCCACACAGACGCCGTACACTGAAGTCAATGGGACGGGAGCAGTTCGCAGTCCCTATGGGACTGTGGCTGCCGTATTCCATGTCTGTATGTGTCGTTAATCGACACACACAGAAATGGAACAAAAAATGGCAGCCCCCATAGGGAAGAAAAAGTGTAAAAATAAGAAAAAGTTAAACACAAACACACAAATGAATATAAACGTTTTTAATAAAGCACTAACATCTTTAACATATAAAAAAATAATTTGTGATGACACTGTTCCTTTAAACGTGGTGCTCATAGAGAGTGTCTTCTTAAGCAGTGTGAAATTCGTTGGATACATAGATTGGGTACATTATAACCGAATGGTTGGAACATGGATTATCCATTGAATGTATTTAGCTAGATCTATTGGTAGAGAGATGGCCTGAACTCCAGGCTGAAGGCGATGTCCGGTCATTCTCCCGTCGCTTGTGTGAAGGAACTACGGGAGTAAGTGCCAGCACAGCATGATCTCGCGAGATCACTCTGTGCTGTGGATTAAGCTGGACATGAATGAAGAGAAGTGTATGACGCTGATTGGTCAGCGTCATACACTTCTCTTTACTACGCCCACTTGGTCAAGAGTAAAAAAAACGCCCACTTGGGCATTAAGAACAAATTTGCATAACACTTAAAATGCTCATAACTTAGTCAAAAATAAACATTTTTTTTAAAAAACAACAATACATTACTTATCTACATTAAAGCACCGATTATATTAGGTAGTAGATAGGGCAGTTATAAACTGGTGACAAAGCCTCTTTAAGAGTCCCACATTCTAGATACCCCTGCTATTGAGACCCTGTTTGATGTCCTCCTTAGTAAAAATAGGCTCTTTTTTTATGATTGACTATGTGTGTTTACATACCTCTAAAACTTATTTGTATGATGGTATTCTAGAGATATTTCTTGATACCTCATTTTTTGCACTTTTGACATGCATTTCTGCTTTTTTACAGTGGAAGTTAAGTTCAAGCAGTGATTGAAGCACTCACCGCCTAAAGATTCTCTAAATTGTGAATTGGACCCTTACTGCTACACTATTTTATGCACATGCATTTCGGACATTTGTTCTGTTAATTGCTTTTCTTATGTGATGGATATTGTTGGACCGTAAAATACAGTAAAAGATCTTTGCAATTGCACATATATTCTATTTGTTTTATACTCTGTGGATAAATCTATACCCCTTTTTTTTAGTCAATATTGGTGATGTACATTTAGAGACAGTGGGTGACAGCTTGGGTTTTAGCATCCGATAATGCACATCTAGGGTCGTTGATGCCGGATTGGGCGCCCTTATTGCGACTTCGGGGGTTACATAGTCCTGAGGTTGCATGGGCTTCCATTAGTGGAGTTGTGCCTGACAATGCAGTCGGTCACATCTCTGCTAGGGACATTTGAGCAACATTGTGCTACTTGGCTGCAGCCAGGAGCGACCTCTGTGCGATCTTTGGATTGCAGGGCACTAGGTATTTAATCCTAGATACATAGCCCAAGTACAAAAGGATCACCATAAGTACACTTGCCTTTTTATTTATAAATTTTTATTTTTTAAAACCATTTATAAGTTTCTCCTGTATTTGTTTAGATCAGTTGGCATAGTGGATTCGCTTACTTAGTATGATGACGTTGGAGTCAATAGCATAGTTGAGACATGCGTGAATTGTTCCACATGGGAACATTGTTTTCAGTCCCTTTGAGCATGCGCGAGATCCTTAGGATATCGCATGGCTAATTGCGTTCCAACAACTGTCCGATCACTTGATGTGCTCTGTGCAATGACGGAGGTTTTTTCTGCGGACATGCGCTGTTCGATGGCTGAGACGCAGCCGCTGGGCTACAGTGTATCATGTGGTTTCCAATTCTTTTTGAACATAGGGGTGAGTGCACACATGTTTTTAATTTTAGTTGTGGGTTTACACACAACACATCTTCACAATGAGTAATGTATTTAATATATTGTATACATTTTTTCACGTCTATTTTGATATTTATTATATGTGTGCTATTATATCCACTGTATATTCTAGATTTCAATATGACATAGTATACTATATGACACTATATATACTCTGCTACACCGTAATTTTGTATTTTTTGCTTTTTCCTCCCCATCTTCCAAAAGCTCTAACTTTTTTTAATTTTCTGTCGATATAACCATATGAGGGCTTGTTTTTTTGAGGAACGAAATCTAGTTTTTCTCTACACCACTTATTGTACCATATAATGTTATGGCAAGCTAGAACATTTTTCTTTGTGGGGTGGAATGGGAAAAAAACATTGATTTCTCAATTTTTTGGGGGCTTAGTTTCTTACGGAGTTCACCGTGCGGTAAAAACGACATGCTAACTTTATTATGCGAGTCAATAAGATTACGGCTAAACCAAAAGGGCATATTTATTTATGTGTACTACGTTTACAAGAAAATAACTAATTGTTAAAAACAATATTGGTTTTATGTCGCCATAATCTGAGAGCCATAACTTTTTTTATTTTTCCGTCAATTGAGACGTGTGAGTGTTTGTTTTTTTATTAGTACCATTTTGGGGTATAAGATTTTTTGATCACTTTATATTCTGTTTTTCACCCCTCTTTTTAAATGCTTAGATGCTTAGGCTTAGTATTACCAGAATAACGTAGTAAATAAAGGTTCTTTCTCAAAGCTGATTATAATTGTGAATACATGGAGTATTGTAGGTGGAGTAAAACTCCTCCCTAATATGTCCTCTTTGTTCTTGTAGCACTACAATACTAAACCACAGATATTTCTAATAACTATATTATGGCCATAAAGACATCATGCAAAATCTAGAGAAACAAATGTCCCAACAATTGTAGTATGGTGGGATGTAACAACATTTATAGAACTATATTGATAAGGACATGATCCCTAGTTTTCTAACAATTCGTAAAATCCTGAACAATATATACAGTAATCAAATTGTTGTAAAATTGGAATGAGATTCTCACGGACTGTTCTTTGAGATTAATGAAATTTGTAATTACATATGAACAGAATAAATTAAAGGATATCAAACAACGAATTAACAAAACAAGATACCTTCAAAGAATATTAATTACACCAGGATATTATGGGGTGAAATAAACAATTACAGGATATAAAATTAATAAATTGGAGAACAACATAACGAAAATTTAAAAAACTAAATTCAACAGAGACGCCCAGGATAACAATACAAATACAGTATACATCAGGCACAGAAAAGAAAGAACTTCTAGCACACTTAAAAACATACTAAAAAAATATGAAAAAGAAAATAAGGCACAAAATCACGTGAGCTTTAGCTCTTCAGAATATGATACCTAAAATGCCAATACGGATCTTTCTGATAATGACATTAATCAAAAAACACCAAACCAGCTACACAACTAAGAGTGCTACAAAAAAAAGAAGCACAGGGTAGGACGCAAACATAAACAAATTAAGACCCTATTCCACCCACAATCAGGGTTATGACAAGTAACATCATCAAAATATAGTGTTATGAAGTTATTGTCAAATATTTTGACCTTGGATCAAGCTTACAAATTATCTAGAGGTCTAAACTTTCTACCCATATGTAGTTTTGACTTTGAACAAATTTGTCTGCTTCTTGACTTTAACCTCTTAACGCCGAAGGACGGATATATCCGTCCTCTGCAGCTGCTAGTTCGCGCAGGAGGACGGATATATCCGTCCTGTGATGGCGCGGGTACTGTCACTGTACCCACGCGATCAGCGGCAGGAGCACGGCTGTTATACACAGCCTGGCTCCTGCTGCAACTGCCGGAATGGAAGCGCGCTCCGATTCCGGCAGTTTAACCCATTAAATGCCGCTGTCAATAGTGACAGCGGCATCTAATGTGTTTGACAGAGGGAGGGAGCTCCCTCTGTCACCCCATCGGCGCCCCCGCAAACAAATCGCGGGTCGCCGTCGGGTTTCCATGGCAGCGGGGGGTCTAACAAAGACCCCCAGGTCTGCCTTCAGCATCTGCCTGTTAGGCGATGTCGGAGGCATCGCCTAACCGATTGCCTGTCAGTTTTACACTGACAGGCAATAATGCTTTGGTATACTAAGTATACCAAAGCATTATATATGCGATCGGCACATCGCATAGTGAAGTCCCCTGGTGGGACAAAAAAAAAAAATGGCAATCAGTTAAATAAAGTTGGTGAAAAAAAAATAAATAATAATTACAGTGAAAATCAAATAAAACGACTTTTTTTGCCCAAAAAGTGGTTTTATTTAGTAAAAGTGTCAAAACAAATCACACATACACATATATGGTATCCCAGCGATCGTAACAACTTGAACAATAAAATGAACACATTAATTAAACCGCCGGATGAACGGCGTCCAAAAAAAACGCAAAAAACAACGGCAAAATTCTCTCTTTTCTTCCATTCCCCCCATAAAAAATTAAATAAAAATTAATCTATAAGTCCTATGTACCCCAAAATAGTACTAATGAAAACTACACATTGGCCCGCAAAAATCAAGCCCCAATACGGCCACATTGACGGAAAAATAAAAACGTTACGGCTCTTGGAATGCGGAGATGCAAAAACAAGTAATTTTTTTCTAAAAGGCTTTTTATTGTGCAAACGTAGGAAAACATATAAAACCTTTACATATTTGGTGTCCCCGTAATCGTGCCGACCCATAGAATAAAGTGAACATGTTATTTACGCTGCATAGTAAACGGCGTAAATTTGTAACGTGAAAATCAATGCTGGAATAGCTGCTTATTTTCAATTCTCTCCTAAAATAAAGTTAATAAAAGTTAATTTATATATTATAAGCATCTAAAAATGGTACAGTTACAAAATACAACTCGTCCCGCAAAAAACAAGCCCTTATACGGCTATATAGACGGAATACAAAAACAGTTACGACTTTTGGAATGCGACCATGAAAAAACAAAAAATAATCCTTGATCATTAACGTGCAAAATGGCCCGGTCATTAAGGGGTTAAAGATTCATTTCTTTAACTATAACAGCCACAAAATAGTCTTGAAGATACAATAATCAAAGAAAATAACTTTGTTGGTGACACTGACATCTTCCTAGACTTGAAGTTTAATGAGAAGTTTACAATTTATGTGCCTACAAAATCAACCAAACAATGAACAAAAATGTCTACATGCCACATCCAATATAAACATAATATGTAACCTCTTTTTTTTACCCAATACAATCAAGGGTCCCGGTGATGGATAATTTCCAAGTAGCTGTTGAACGTGATCTGAAAAGCCTGCACAGACATACAAATTAAAAGACCAGAGAGAAATTTGCTTTGAAACAACTACGAAACAATCAAAATATAATTCTACATGCATATTATAAATGAGGCTCCGTAGTACTTTTAGACAAATTGTTATATGAATGGGAAGTGAAAACTTTGCTAAATGATGACACTACATATCGGAAACTGGATATTGATCCAACTAATCAATTGTAAAAAAAACTCTCTCTGATATTTTACAGGAGGATGTCACCATAGGTCTACTTACACTGAAACAAATGGAATTTATTTTAGTGGATTATCCAGTTTGTCCGATATTTCACCCGCTACCCAAGAAACACAAGAATATGTTTCCATTCCTTCCAATAATTTTGGTAAAAAGATCCCCAATGTAGAGATTATGGGGGAAACATTTTTTCATACGCCAGTCTTAATATGAAGAGAGTTGGAGTAAGATGAAAAACATTTATTAAGAGACAAACTTTTCTTAATAAATGTGTTGTATCTTTAGGCTTACTATGTGCCACAATTCTGATGCAATGACTACGGCTGTGCGCCATCCAATCCCCTTCCCATTGGATATAAAAAAAAAAGGCAAACTCACCTCACCAATCCTTTTCTCCCCTCAGGCTCTCTCAGCATGCTGTGTCTCTAACAAGGTCCTGATGCCGAGTGGTGTTAGTGCCTTATATGCAACACCACACCCATTCTAGGGGGTCAAAGTACAGACCCAGAATAGGCCTCTACCTTGTTAAGCCCCACAGAGCGAAGCTAGGAGCTGGCGTAGATTTCCACTATAATTGATTCCCGTTTTCTGGCATAAATTATAATACATTTGTCAGGTTGCTGTAACCCCGCCCCTTTTGGAAAGCCACGAACGACCTAATAAGGCGAAAACTTTTGGGCTCTTTTGCGACTTTTCTACACAAAAAAACTGACATAGAAAGGTTGATAAATTCCCCCCTATATGTATAGCTGGACAATATTCTACAAACTTTAGTAGCACGCATATTGGGCTACATCAAGGCTCTTATAGTTTTTTCATGCCATCTTACTTTATATAGCAATTACTCACCCGAACTGAAGGAATATATATTAACACTTACCCAGTTTCTCCTGTCATAGAATTATTTTGCTTTTAATAATACCTTTTAACTTTAGGTCCGAGGTTGCCTCATGGGAGCTAAAATTTCCTCTTTCACTGGCTAACTTGTATGGCAGGGTGGTGGGAAGAACATCATATATATATGACCAACAATCGCATTGCAGTAGGTGGTATGGTCGTTACATAGATTATGTTCTTATGGTGTCGCGGCATGATGTCAAACTCATTCCCCAATTTGTAGAATACCTGATCGTGAACATGTTTAACTTTAGATTTACCTTTTATCACCACACAAGTAGTATGTCTTTTTTGTATATTCTATTGTGGGGCGATCTTAGCAATGAGTACAAACTCAAGTATAAAGTACAGAGTAGAGGAGCACAGGAATCTCCTCCACTCGCCAAGGACTCCCCAGCACAGCGCTACTTTAAGCGCTGAGCCAGGGGAAGCACTTTACATCACTGTCCATATATATCTGATCTTACTAAATTGAAAGTAGTTACCCTGGTGATTATTCCTGGGAGCGCCGATGAGCTGGTCTATGGTTTCTTGCGATCAGCTGTCTTCTGTACCGATACCATTGAGTCTGGTGGTAGACAGAAGGGGGTTGCTGCGTTCCCGCTTGTTTACCTCATCTGCAGCGCAGTCGCAGAGTTAGAGATAGGGCACTAGCCAGTAAGTAAGATGGCCGCCGCTCACTTCCGGTTTCACCGAGTAAGATGGCTGCCACTCACTTCCGGTTTATAGTGGAGCATACACAGTAACACTATGGGAATGAATGGTCATCAGGAAGCAGGGCAGTGACATCCTACAGCATACAAGTAACATATGCTTTGTATTATATAATATGTCTACACACTAATTTGATGCCTGTTTAGGATCACTATATTCACATGTGCAATATGGGTGTGTTTTGTAGTAGCTCCATTGGATTGGATGTGATTTATACAGGGGTATGTATACTGTATATGAAAAAGCAGAAAGGAGACCCCCAAGTGGCTGGCAGGGATAATTAAACAATGAAGAGAAATGTGCCTAGGCACAAAGTCCCAATTTCCCAGCCACCAGTCAATTAGTCGAAATGTCAGTAAAGGCAGTTAAAACATAACTTTTATTAATGTATCAAACAGACAAACGACACTGAAGGGTTAAAATTGTATCTGAAGACGGTCAGTGTGTAGCAAAAGGGTCAATGTGCATGCATCCAGTACAACACTGGACGCAGTGAGAGAGACTGATTCGGCAGCTGCAGACTGCCGTGCATAGAAACAGTTCCCCCGGGTAGAGGCAATAACTGGACCGTCAGTGATATATTAAAATGGCGATAGCCCCCCCGACATGTTTCGCTGCAGAAGCAGCGTCCTCAGGGGATAACACGGGGCAGCTGCAGCTGCCGAATCAGTCTCTCTCACTGCGTCCAGTGTTGTACTGGATGCATGCACATTGACCCTTTTGCTACACACTGACCGTCTTCAGATACAATTTTAACCCTTCAGTGTCGTTTGTCTGTTTTATACATTAATAAAAGTTATGTTTTAACTGCCTTTACTGACATTTCGACTAATTGACTGGTGGCTGGGAAATTGGGACTTTGTGCCTAGGCACATTTCTCTTCATTGTATACTGTATATAACTCACTTTATGCCATATGTATTTTATGCTTGATAAAGACTCCTGCGGGGTCGAAACGTAGCACTATTGATATTGGGATGTGTTAATAAACACTTTTTTACTTTTGCCCTATGGATGCTGTCCACAAGTTTTTTGCTACAGTCAACTATGGCCGTGGACTCCTATCTTGGTAATGCCCTTGACGTCACTGCCCATATATGGACAGAGACGTCAGTGGCTCTTCCAGGAGCTGAATCCCTGTCCAGAGCGTTGATAGCGCCACTGTGTCCCCTGTAGTGCCTATATAGTGCCACACCCCCATGAAGATAGAGCGTTACCGACGTACTGGCCGGGGATTCTGCTTCTTGAGAAGCCCCTGGCGTCACTATCCACAGCATGGCCAATGTTCTGGCTGGGGATTCCGCTCCTAGAGGGAGCCCCAATGGCGCTATATAGAGGGCGGTAGCGCAATCTTGATTTGTGTGGGCATTATACTGTGGGGAATTTGTGAGGGAATTATACTGCATAGGTGCATCTATGGGGCACTATACGGTATGGGGCAGCTATAGGGGCATTATACTGTGTGTGGGTTCTATGGGGGAATTATACTGTGGGGAGGCACTTTGGGAGCATGATATGTGTGGGCTGAATTGGGTATGTAAGGGTGGGGATTGGGTGGGGGTAGAGGCGTGGCTTAAAAGGAAAAATAATTACCACGCTGCATCAGTTGTCCTTCTTTGTGATACTTACAAGTTGGGAGGTATAGGAAAAATATCATTGAATACTGGTTTACTGAAAAAAATCCCACAACTCTTAACTTAGCCATATTCGACCCTTTTGAAAAAGAGTGTGAGTAGCACAACTATACATATTTATTCGTATTTATACATTTTTATTTGTATATTCATATAATTTAATACTGGTTTACTAAAAAAATCCCACACATACAATCACATTTTCAACAAATTATATGTTGGAAGACATTATCTGGGACGCATGATTGCCCGTCTGTCAGCAGATTTACAGTCGGAATAATTTTCTCCAGAGGATATGGCCAGCTTTAGTAGCAGAATATCTCAGACAATCTATATAAGTCTTTGATGCCTTATCTTAGAACACCATTAAATCAGAAACTTTATATTATAATTAGGGTGGGATTATATGTAGGGCACAAGGGGGGGTAATTGCCCAAGGCTCTACGCCACCTAAGGTTCTCCACTATCCAAATCCTTCTATGTCTTGCTGCCAGCAATGTCTGGCGATGGCTTGAAGTTGAAAAAGATGAACCTTCAACTTTAACAGCGCTTATCTGTCATGTTAAAATCTAACATACATATTACATATATAATGGTGGTTTCTCTTGGCTCAAATACCCACAAAATCTCTCTCAGACCGGAGCAGGCAAAACTAAATTGGGTATGATCCAACAAATACCCTAAATAACATATATAAAGTACAATGAAGTTTACCGCTCAGACGGCACTGGTAACAGTCCAATATCATTCAGTATGGACTCTCTCCAAGAAAAATGCAGTGGACAGTCCGCAATCCAATGAGGGTGTGGATGGTAATTCTTATCCTTGTAGTTCCACCAAGCTCCTTATCGTCTCTCTCCACATTCAAAGAACTCCTGGTAGGAAAAGGATCTTATGTCTCTAATAGATGGAAAAAGGAAGACACATAGTGCAACACCCTCTGAAAAAGATTGCTCCACGCCAAGTTTAATCCATACTCACAGAAGTAACAAGCAATAAAAGCATCAAGGTAAGTAAAAATCTTTAACATTTCTAGGCGGCACGCCAAACACTCTCGCCCGACCCTGGGTTTCGCCCTTCCGGCTTCATACACAGGGGATCTGTTGACAATTATCTAATTTCCATGACCAGTGTAAGTTGTCCATGTATAATATTCTAAGTGTGTAAATGCTATTGTTGCTTAAAGGCTTTGTTCAGTCATAAGAATTTGATGGCTTATCCTCAGGATAGATGATCAATATCTAATCAGTGATGATCCGATTCCTGGCACTACCGTCGATCAGCTGTTTTGAAGGCCTAACCTCAGGATAGACCATCAATTTTTACAACTGGAAAACCCTGTTAAGTGCATTATATTTATGTTTGTTTAACTATTTGTTCTACATGTCCATATCCTGGAGAAAGACTGTTGGAGATATTATTAGTGTACTGTATTTACTTTTAATTGCTTTATTTCATTGTAATGTATTCCTAATTACACACAAAGGTGGCTCACTTTATCATTGGTATGTGGTATGGTTGAAAGAGGCTCTGGGGGAAACTTCCTGGACACCATCATCTAGTATATATCCAGTGTGAGAAGGCAACCAGCACAACAAATATGCAAGGCACACCCTGGGTGGCTCTAAAGTTGTAAAAGATGCCAATTGGGGTTCACTGTGTGGGCTATGGCCTGAAGAGTAGTGGCATTTATAGGCTTGAGAAAGCGCATCGATGCGAAACAGCTGTTGCCTGTGTACTACTCGCCGTTTTTACCCACTTTTTCTACTAAGAAATACAGACTTAGGCCTCATGCACACGACCGTATTTTTTCCCACCCGTAAATACTGGCGTAAATACGGGTCCGGTGTCACACGTATTCGACCTGTTTTGCACCAGTATTTACGGACCCGTGCCCGTAACTATGGGTCCGGTGTCACCCGTATTCCACCCGTATTTACGGGCACGTTTTTGGCGGCAAAATAGCACTGCACTAATCGGCAGCTCCTTCTCTCTATCAGTGCAGGATAGAGAGAAGGGACAGCCCTTTCTGTAATAAAAGTTAAAGAAATTCATACTTACCCGGCCGTTGTCTTGGTGACGCGTCCCTCTCTTCACATCCAGCCCGACATCCCTGGATGACGCGGCAGTCCATGTGACCGCTGCAGCCTGTGATTGACCTGTGATTGGCTGCAGCGGTCACATGGGCTGAAACGTCATCCAGGGACGGCCAGGACGTCGGGCCGAATGTCGAGAGGGACGCGTCACCAAGGCAACGGCCGGGAGACCGGACTGGAGGAAGCAGGAAGTTCTCGGTAAGTATGAACGTCTTTTATTTTTATTTTTTACAGGTTGCTCTTTATTCTGATCGGTAGTCACTGTCCAGGGTGCTGAAAGAGTTACTGCCGATCAGTTAACTCTTTCAGCTCCCTGGACAGTGACTATTTACTGACGTCGCTTAGCAACGCTGCCGTAATGACGGGTGCACACATGTAGCCACCCGTCATTACGGGAGCTCCATAGACTTCTATGGACTGTCCGTGCCGGCCTGAAATAGGACATGTTCTATCTTTTTTAACGGCACGGGCACCTTCCCATAAGAAAACGGGAAGGTACCCGTGGCCAATAGAAGTCTATGAGCCCGTTATTACGGCTCGTAATTACGACCCGTAATAACGGGAGTTTTTACGGTCGTGTGCATGAGGCCTTAAAGAAAACGTCATTGGGTGTGTTCCACTTTTTATTTCCCTCTACTTGGAGATACTGTTTGGACTTCTTGTTCCCTGAGTTGAGCACCCCTTGTGTTTTTTCATTAGTCGACATGCTGGATTTCCTAGGCAGTTCCCGCCCTCCGCCTGAAGGACTGTTAGCCCATGCAGTGCTGGCCCACTCTCTCTTGTTGTACTAATAGAATGTTGTAGTGCTGGCAAGAATGTGGAAAACAAGAGACCATTGAGATTACGGGTCTGTAAATGGCGGGTTACGTTACAGAGGTGTAGCGCCCATGGCCGCGGGCCGTCGGGTTTACTCACCTCCCGATGCCCGCAGCCATGGATCTGTGAGCGCTGGCCTCCGTCTCCCTCCTAGGAGATGCCAGCGCTCACTCCCGCTCCGTTCGCGCTCGGCCATAAAGGGCCAGCGTGCGCAATTAGGAAATCGTCATCACCATCAACTGCCACGATTTCCTGGTCTATAAGAAGGCCCCTGGCCTTCTAATCCTTGCCTGAGCATTGTTAGTCTTTCTCAGTCTGTCTCGCAAATGGTCCCTTAGTGTCTCCCGTTCCAGCTGTTACCCGTGCCCTGTTACCGATCCTGTATTCCGTATTGTTCCTGTGCCTGCCACGTCAAGTGTCTTCTGCCACGTCAAGTACCATCTGCCACGTCAAGTGCCATCTGCCACGTCAATTGCCATCTGCCACGCCAAGTGCCATCTGCCACGCCAAGTGCCATCTGCCATGTCAAGTGTCATCTGCCACGTCAAGTATCTACCGCTTCATCGGATACTGCCCGCCACGTCTGGCGCCACTTGCCGCACCTGCCTCCATCCGTGCTGAAGCCACAGCCACCGCCCGGACTATTTCAGGTACCCAAGCATTACTGTCTGCCATTTACTTCTGCTTAGACTGTGACCTGGTCAGCTGCCTCCCCGCTACGGCGGAGCGGCCTAGTGGGTCCACAAACCCTGTGTCCGTGACAGTACGCTCAGGCCATGGAACCCGCTGGCCAGCCCAAGACCCCAGTACAGAAGATTCAGACAGAGATGCATGACCTACGCACACGTCAGGATCAACTCCTTGAGGCGGTGAATTCTATTCTGGTCCGCCTGGATCTACTCGCTGTTCCACCCCTGGTTCTTCCTACAGAGGCTGTTGCCGTGCCACTGCCTGTTGCTCCCCCTGTTTGCTCCGGATCCTCAGTTCCTCTGCCTCTTCCTCCTCGCTATGACGGTGACCCCAGAGCATGCAGAGAATTTCTTAATCAATGCACGGTGCATTTTAGGCTACGGCCTCATCTCTTCCCCTCCGAGGAGGCTAAAGTAGCGTTCATTATCTCCCTCCTCGCTGGCAAGGCCCTCGCATGGGCGAACCCAATCTTGGAGCAACAGGGACCTGTATCCTCGGACCTAGCCTTGTTCCTGCAGTCCTTTCGTGCCGTGTTCGAGGAGCCGGGTCGAACATCCTCTGCCGCAGCCACTCTGTTGACCCTCAAGCAAGAAGGCTCCACAGTAGGGGAGTATGCTATCTCCTTCCGTACCCTAGCAGCCGAGCTGGCATGGAACAATGAGGCACTGGTGGTGACCTTCTGGCAGGGACTATCCTCTCACATCAAGGACGAACTGGCAGCCCGTGACCTTCCTTCTACCTTGGATGCCCTCATCCTGTTAGCCACCCGGGTTGATATGAGAATCCGGGAGCGCTCTCTAGAGGTTCGTCAGGAGAGCCGGGCCCACAGACCAGCACCCTCTGCCCAGAGACCACTATTGTCCACTCCTAGTGCGCTACCTGAGGAACCCATGCAGGTAGACAGAGTCCGGTTATCTGAACAGGAGAAGCAGCGCAGACGCTCCTCTGGACTTTGTATGTATTGTGGCCTCAAGGGTAATTTTGTGCGCCAAGGCCCACAGAAACCGGGAAACTCCTGTACCTAGGGTTGGTTGGAGAGGCAACTCTAGGTGGAACGTCTCCAAACGTTAAAACCTCTTCCAAATTATCGATACCTATGGCCATCGTCACCGGACAGACATCACATCCTTCCTCCGCCTATCTTGACTCTGGAGCAGCTGCTAATTTTATCCACCAGGATCTAGTGGATCGGTTTCAACTACCCGCAGTCCGTCTGGAGAGACCCCTGGCAGTTGCTTCTGTGAATGGTCTACTGTTGCCTGATCCGATCATGCTCATCACTGAGCCGTTGACATTACGGGTCGGAGCTTTTCACTCAGAACACATCTCCTTCCTGGTACTACCCAAGGCTATCAATCCTATCCTGCTGGGTCTGCCATGGCTCCGTCTACATGCCCCGACACTCGGCTGGAGTTCTGGAGAAGTTCTTCAATGGGGTTCCAGATGCCATAGCCATTGCCTGTCACAAGTCCGTCCTGTTGTGCCCCCTCTGCCTCAGTCACTCTCCGATCTACCGTCTCAGTATGCCAGTTTTGCGGATGTCTTTTGCAAACGAGAGGCTGAGACGTTGCCTCCACATCGGAATTATGACTGTCCCATTGAACTGGTTCCCAATGCTTCTCTTCCCCGTGGACGAGTATATCCTCTCTCCTTGCCAGAGACTTTATCAATGTCAGCCTATATCAAGGAGAACTTGGAGAGGGGTTTTATTCAAAAATCTTCCTCCCCGGCCGGGGCAGGATTCTTCTTCGTTGAAAAGAGAGATGGATCTCTCCGACCCTGCATTGACTACCGTGGTCTCAATCAGATCACGGTCAACAACAAATACCCGTTGCCACTCATTTCCGAGCTGTTTGATCGCATACGAGGAGACAAAAAATTTTCCAAGCTACATCTGCGGGGGGCCTATAATCTAATCCGGATTCGCCGGGGTGACGAATGGAAGACGGTATTTAACACCCGCGATGGGCACTACGAATACCTAGTGATGCCCTTCGGACTGTGTAACGCTCCCGCAGTATTTCAGGAGTTCGTTAATGACATCTCCTCTATATGTGTGTTGTAGTTTATCTCGATGATAATCTAATCTTCTCCCCAGATCTGATGACCCATCGGAGGCATGTTCGTCAAGTTCTTCTGCGACTAAGAGAGAATCGCTTGTATGCCAAGTTAGAGAAATGCACCTTTGAAAAGAGGTCTTTGCCCTTCCTGGGCTATGTCATCTCAGATCAAGGCCTTAAGATGGACCCTGAGAAGTTAAAGTCTGTCCTGGAATGGCCACGTCCTCAAGGCCTAAGGGCCATACAGCGGTTCCTGGGTTTCGCCAATTTCTACCGGCAGTTTATTCCGAACTTTTCTTCTCTGACGGCCCCCATCTCTACCCTTACCAAGAAAGGTGTGAACGCCAAGATATGGACTCCGGAGGCAGAGTCCGCATTTATTAGCCTCAAGAGAGCCTTCACTTCAGCTTCGATCCTCCATCACCCTGACGTATCTCGGCAGTTCTCACTGGAAGTGGACGCTTCCTCTATTGGTGCAGGTGCACTTCTGTTCCAGAGGAGCTCCAAAGGAAAGGCAGTAGTATGTGGCTACTACTCAAGACTGTTTTCATCTGCTGAGCGCAATTATTCCATTGGAGATCGGGAGCTACTGGCTATCAAATTGGCCCTGGAGGAGTGGAGACATCTTCTGGAGGGCGCTGCTCACCCCATCCTGATCTTCACTGACCACAAGAATCTTACTTACCTTCAGTTCGCTCAAAGACTGAATCCTCGTCAAGCCAAGTGGTCACTGTTCTTCACCCGTTTCCAATTTCTGCTCCACTACCGTCCCGCTGACAAGAATGTGAGGACCGATGCCCTGTCCAGATCATTTGAGACGGAAGACACGGTGGAGTCCTTTCAGACGATCATAGACCCATCCTGCGTTGTCACAGCCAATCCTCTGCAGCTTAGAAATATCCCTCCTGGGAGAACTTTTGTTCGGTTGGCAGACAGAAAAATAATTCTCCGCTGGGGACACAGTTCTAAACTGGCTGGGCAGACCGGTGTCCGTAAAACCCAAGACCTGATCGCTCGTCACTTCTGGTGGCCCACGCTACCTAAAGATGTTCTGGACTTTGTCTCTGCTTGCACGGTGTGTGCCTCTAACAAAGTGACTCACAGCAAACCTGCCGGCCTGCTTCAACCCCTGCCTGTACCCAGTGCCCCCTGGCAGCACATCGCTATGGACTTCGTCACGGACCTTCCTCTCTCAGCAGGATGCAACACCATCTGGGTGGTGTTGGACCGGTTCTCTAAGATGGCACATTTTATCCCGCTGACCGGCCTTCCCTCTGCTCCTCGACTGGCAAGTCTCTTCATTCAGCACATCTTCCGCTTGCATGGCTTGCCTCTTCACATTGTGTCCGACCGGGGGGTTCAGTTTACCTCTAAGTTCTGGAGAGCCCTCTGTAAACTCCTGGATGTGAGTTTGGACTTTTCCTCTGCCTATCACCCTCAGTCCAATGGGCAAGTTGAGAGGATCAACCAGATCATGGAGAATTATCTCCGCCACTTCATCTCTTCACAGCACGATAACTGGGTACAGCTTCTTCCATGGGCTGAGTTTTCATATAATAACCACACAAGGGAGTCCACTTCCACTCCGTTTCACATCGTGTACAGTCAACATCCCAGAGTTCCTCTTCCTGTATCAACTTCATCTCAGGTACCCGCTGCTGACTCTGCATATGGGGACTTCCTGCAAATCTGGCAACAGACCCGGTCCTCTATTTTGCTGGCTGTCGATCGCATGAAGCGAAAGGCAGATACCAAGAGAAGAGAGCCACCTCAGTATCTTCCGGGGACTAAAGTCTGGCTGTCCTCTCGGAACATTCGCTTGAGGATGCCTTCATACAAGTTTGCTCCCATGTTCCTTGGTGCTTTCGAGATCCTGCAACAAATTAACCCTGTTTCCTATAAGCTGCGGCTGCCCCCTACCCTCAGAATCCCTAACTCCTTCCATGTGTCCCTCCTGAAACCAGTGGTCCTGAACCGCTACAGCAAGACCTCTAGTTCCACAGTTGCTCCCAGCGGTCCTTCTGATGTATTCGAGGTAAAGGAGATCCTGGACCGCAAGAGGGTAGGAGGAAGGACTTTCTATTTGGTGGACTGGAGAGGGTTTGGTCCTGAGGAGAGGTCCTGGGAGCCAGAAGAGAACCTCAGCGCCCCTACTCTTATTAAAAAGTTCCTCTCTCACTCTGGCCCCAAGAAGAGGGGACGTAAGAGGGGGGATACTGTAGTACCCATGGCCGCGGGCCGTCGGGTTTACTCACCTCCCGATGCCCGCAGCCATGGATCTGTGAGCGCTGGCCTCCATCTCCATCCTAGGAGAAGCCAGCGCTCACTTCTGCTCTGTTCGGCTGGGTCCCGTAGTGTGCGCGCGCACGCTCGTGCCTGGCCATAAAGGGCCAGCGCGCGCAATTAGGAAATCGTCATCACCATCAACTGCGACGATTTCCTGGTCTATAAGAAGGCCCCTGGCCTTCTAATCCTTGCCTGAGCATTGTTAGTCTTTCCCAGTCTGTCTTGCAAATGGTCCCTTAGTGTTTCCCGTTCCAGCTGTTACCCGTGCCCTGTTACCGTTCCTGTATTCCGTATTGTTCCTGTGCCTGCCACGTCAAGTGCCATCTGCCACATCAAATTCCATCTGACACGTCAAGTGTCTTCTGCCACGTCAAGTGCCATCTGCCACGTCAAGTGCCATCTGCCACGCCAAGTGCCATCTGCCACACCAAGTGCCATCTGCCATGTCAAGCGTCATCTGCCACGTCAAGTATCTGCCGCTTCATTGGATACTGCCCGCCACGTCTGGCGCCACTTGCCGCACCTGCCTCCATCCGTGCTGAAGCCACAGCCACCGCCCGGACTATTTCAGGTACCCAAGCATTACTGTCTGCCATTTACTTCTGCTTAGACTGTGACCTGGTCAGCTGCCTCCCCGCTATGGCGGAGCGGCCTAGTGGGTCCACAAACCCTGTGTCCGTGACAAGAGGTAAGCAATGTTTAACTTGACTCACAAAACAAAAGCCATTGAAAAGCCATTAAAAAAGTCAAGTTAAAGTTTCTTGCCACAGCATATTTAACGCATTAAAGCTGGCCATACACATGAGATGTATGTCAGCCAAATCTGCCATATTTGGCAGGACCGGCTGACATCTGATGTGTATGGCAGCATCCTGAATCCCTCCCGATGGCAGATGTAGGGGGAGTTAAGGGTGAGGCATCTTGAATTTCATCATGCCCGATACTTTGGTTCGTTATTAGATAAGTCACTGCCGGACGAGTTTGGATCAGCTTTCTCCCTGAAAGAATCAGTAGGAATAACAGCTCTCTAAAATGTATGGCTAGCTATAAAGTCAAATTTGTATTTTTTTTTTAAATATGTTTTTATTCATTTTACAACATTTTTATCAACAACAGTTCAGCATCCACATCAAGTTTCGGTATTATACATGTCATATTAAATTTGACATCTCCATCTTTAACAATTATCATGCTTTTTGCCAGGCCTCCTCTTACAGTAGCGCTCTTGTAGTGGTATGCTGTTAAACTTAACTTTTTCAACACATATAGACCCGCCGCCTCTGCTTCCAAAAATGACCTGTCTCTCCCTGTCTCACTATCCCATGTCGTCTGGTTTCCTCATTAACCCCAAGCCTACAGTATAGCTCTCAAGGTATTATAATGGAGCTTCCCCTGATATTATTTGTTTTTGGTACCATGTTGTTGAGCAAAAGCACGTGCGTATCTTATCTTTAACATTCTGTGGTAACAGTGAGATGAATCCCTCCCATATCTGAAAAAAAACTGTTTTTCTTTGTGATGAGAGGCTTCTACCCAGTCCATTTTCATCACAAACGACAACTTGTCCAAAAAGATGCGGAAAGTTGGTGCCTGTGAGTGGTTCCACACTTGTAGTATCGCTTTTCTACCCGCTGCAGCTATCATGTGTAGTATGCGAGTTTCCCTTCTAGTGTGCTCCTGCGGATCCGATTCCGTACTACCCAAAAGTGCCCAGGAGGCGTTGCAGAGAAAAGGTCCCACCATATGGCCAATAAGGTGGGGTTCCCTTTTACCCCCTGAGGTATTTGTTCATAGGGTAAATGTAGCATGTTCATAAGTGAGATATGCGGTATAAATGCTTGATCTATTCTCGACGTGGTGTAGTAGTCCGTGCGTTGTGCCCAGTCAGATATCACCCTAGCAAGGGCTGCCAGATTATATGTGCGAACGTCTGGGAAATTTATGCCCCCATTAACCTTTGGCTGTTTCAGAACACGAAACGGGATCCGTGGCCTTCCTCCCGCCCAAATAAAGCCTTGGTATAATTGGTTAATATATTTTTCGTCCTTTGGCCTAAGATACAGGGGTAGTGACTGAAAAATATATAAAAGTTTTGGGAATTCTACAATTTTCAGTATATTAGCCCGTCCCATAAACGAGAGCGAAAAGTGTTTCCAGAGCTTAATTGTTTGTTCTAGCTTAGAGATATATGCTGTGATATTATGTTTATATAAATTTTCCGGGTGTCTGGTTATCTGCACTCCCAGGTATTTAAGCCCTGTTACACACCATTTCAGGGGGCACCCTGATGTCCATAATGGTTTCGCTGGGCCCTTCAGTAGTAAAGCCTCACTTTTATCCATATTTAGTGTATAACCAGAGAGTCTACCAATTATCTGTAGTTCCTCTAGTATCGGAGACAATCTGAATCTGGGGTTCTCAATCACCAGCAGAAGATCATCGGCATATGCTGCCACTTTAAGTTCACTGTTCCCGATATATATACCTCCAAATATGGATGAAGCCGATATATGGTATAGCAAGGGATCTAAGGACAGATTAAATAATATGGGCGAGAGCGGGCATCCCTGTTTCGTGCCCCTGAATATATCCAACTTATGGGAAAGATGACCATTAATAAGTAGCTGTGTGCCTGCTTGTGATTGCAGCGAGTGCAGGTACCCCACAAAGACGTTCCCAAAATTTCGTCTGCTTAGCGTTTCCTCCAAAAAAGGCCAGGAGACTTTATCGAACGCTTTCTCTGCGTCTAAACTTAGCAGCATAGTTGGGGGATGGCCTTCCTCTTGTGCTACTACCGTCGCCGCAATCACAGCTCGGATGCTCTTGGAAGTGTATCTGCCCGCGACAAAGCCCATCTGGAAAGGATGTGACACCTCTGAGAGAAAAGACTGTATTCGGGTCGCCAATATTTTAGACAGTAACTTATAATCTTGGTTAAGCAGTGATATGGGTCTATATGACTGGGGCAGGGTCGGATCCTTATTTTTTTTAGGGAGTAAGATAGTCATTGCGTCTGTAAATGTATCAAGCGGTAGGCCTTCAATGTAAATTTTATTAAAGAGGTTCGTGAGATATGGGACAATATCTGAGGACAGCAGCTTGTAATATTCTATAGGGAAGCCATCAAGCCCAGGGGATTTTTTGTTATGTGCAGATTTAATAGCCAATCTCACCTCGTCTTCTGTAATAGCGGTCTCTAACAAGGTCCTATGATCATCTGTCAGCTTTGGCATCGCTACTGAATCCAAAAACTTGTCAATAGCCATCCTATCTGTTGGTTCCGCCCTATATAAATCCTCATAGTAGCTTGTAAAGATGGATTCTATTTTTCCCGTGTCAGAACTCGTCAACCCATTGTCCGGGTCCTTTACTACTAGAATTTGACCTGTCCCTCGTGTTGGGCGTGTCATGTGTGCCAAAAGGGAGCCAACTCTATTACCCCATCTATAGTATTTATTTTGAGTGGACTTCACCTGCCACATAGCATTCCCCTGTAAAAATGTGTTCAACAAGCTCTGTGCTTCTAAGAATTCTTCTTTAGATTGTGCTGTGCTGCTACCCGCGTGTGTGGTTTGCGTTCTCAGCAAGTTTGCCTGTAGTTCCATCAGCTGCGTCTGCGCTTTTTTGCGCTTCAGCGCTATGTAGCTAATTATGTGTCCCCTCATCACCGCTTTAGATGTGAGCCAAATCAGCGCTACCTCATCTAACTGATTCCGGTGATCCTTGATATAATTTTGCCAATGCGTTGCTAAGTATGTTTTGAAATCCTCTGATTCATATAGATAGGAGGGGAACCTCCAGATCCTTGTGAGAGGTCTCGTAGGTTGGCCACCCAGTGTTATAGAAATTAGTGCATGATCTGAGATTACGATAGGGTGTATATTGGCATGTA
Source organism: Rhinoderma darwinii (assembly GCF_050947455.1). Taxonomy (NCBI): domain Eukaryota; kingdom Metazoa; phylum Chordata; class Amphibia; order Anura; family Rhinodermatidae; genus Rhinoderma; species Rhinoderma darwinii. Next base: position 148,899 of record NW_027461757.1, on the reverse strand, counting down.
CCACCTTTGGGAATAGGTGTGTGTGCACTATTATAAGATCTATTCGTGAGAATGAGTCATGTACCGCTGAGTAAAAGGTATAGTCCCTTGTTTTCGGGTTATGTAGTCTCCACGGGTCACATAGGGATAGCTGTTCCATAAATGTAGCTATGTTTAAATTAGGGGGTATTGTGGTACCGTCCGATCCCGATCTGTCTATGGACGGGTGTGTGGTGATGTTATAGTCCCCGGCTATTATTAGATTAGGGTTGTCCCTTTGCGCCAAGAAATCCGCTATTTTAGGGTAGAAGCTGTCATTTGGCTGATTTGGGGCATATATATTTAGAATGGTATATGTGTATTGATGTATTTTGACCTTTATGTAAACAAACCAGCCGTTTTGATCCGCTAATTGTTTTGTTATGGAGTATGGCAGGCCTTTCCTAAAATATACCGTCACCCCCCTTGTTTTGGAGGAGTACGTAGACACTATTGGTTCATCCAGCCAGGCGGCCCTCAGAGGGACATAATGACCTGTCCGCCAGTGTGTCTCTTGAAGGAGCATGATGTCAGCCTGTTGACGTTTCAGGTGAGCAAGCACCTTGCGTCTTTTCTCTGGCGTGTTCAGCCCTGCCACATTCCATGACATCTAACATATTTTCGTAATCTAGAAAAGAGAGGCGGCAGGGTCAACAAACATACAATCAAACCAGAATACATTTGCAAACTATCTTAAATCAGTGCCTAGGGCACTCTATCAACAGAAGTCAAAGACCTCTGAAACAGTTGTTAAGGTTTTTTAACCAATTAAGAAAATAATCTCCTCCACAGGCAATTGTAAAACATAGCATGTTCAACACTCTCAAACCGCCTCTGCTGGGCGATATCTTCTAAGCGCCTCCTCCGGTGTCTCGTACAATCTGGTTCGACCATTTTCTGTGACATTCAGTTTCGCCGGGTACAACAGTTGAAATCTGATGTTGTTTTCATGCAGGTGCTTGCATACTGGTGTAAACGCTTTCCGTTTTTGAGAGACTTGTATGGAAAAGTCCTGGAACAGTAAGATCTTGTGCCCATTAATCCGAAGCTCCGGGATTTGCCTGAAGGCCTTCAAAATTTTCTCCTTTACCGTCCAGTTATGATATTTGGCTATGACCGCTCTGGGTCTCCCGCCATTTTCATTTTCTCTCCGAGCTCCCAAACGATGTGCTCTTTCGATGGATAACGGGTCTTCTGGCAGCTGTACTTGTAGGGCCCTCGGTAGGGTTGTGGATAGATACGTGGTAAGTGCCTCGTTCGTAACCTCTTCCGGTATTCCCACAAATCTCAGATTATTGCGCCGTTCCCGGTTTTCAAGATCATCTAGTTTCTCCCGTAGCGTTTGTATCATCCCGCCTTGTTCCGTCGTTAGCGTTTCCAACCGTGTAACCTCCATCTCACACGACACGGATTTATTTTCCAGCTCCCCAATTTTCTGCAAATTTGTGGTCACCTGCGCCAGCATGGTGTTTATTGAGGTTTGAATAAGATCCAAACGCCTTTCAAATATCGGGGCAAGAAGACGCAACACTTCCTGCGCCACCTCCGCCGCCTGAGACTGTATTACAAGATGCATTGATGTTGGGCTAGGTGGGCCTGAGAGATCTGGTGGAGTTATGTCTCCCGACGCTGTGATTGCCGTTGATAGGTCGTTTTTCTGTGAGGTATTTTCCATGGCTGTGCCTTTGTTCAGTCCTTTCCCCTGTTTTCTCTGTGTGGATGAGGAGGCAGAAGCGTGTCCAGCGGATGTGTGTGGCATTGCAGTTGAGCGTGTAGATCTAGGTGTCCCAGTCGCTTGTAGGTATTTGTCCATGTACACAGTATCCCGCAGCTATGCGGTTGGTAATGCGGTAGTTTGGGTATATTAAATCTGTGGAGGAGCTATTTACATATTTACATTCGTATCAGCATGATAGCGTGCAGAATTGAGAAAACAGTCCCTTGCACGCTAAGTTTGGAACTATTGGGCCTGTAATGCTTTGATGACTTTTGCACTGTTTGACCCGTCGGTTCTAATTCCACTTATCGTATGTTAGAGCTGCAGCACAGCACAGACCCAGCGTCTTCCCTCCACGTCTGCACAGCCCGTTCTCTCCAATCAGCGCGCCAGACTAATTATCCCCCTCATAGGGTTTGTATACCATGTGTCACACAAAGTCCCCTCTCGCTGACTATCCCAGAGGTATATCATGCAGGTGGGAATGTACTGGGTACTTATCTGCTTCCTGCTGATGGTGTGCCTGTGAAGTAGTCCCGGCACTATGCTGTTAATCAGTGTAGGCCGTCCTTGCCCTGGCCATGTGCTGCCCTGCTCCACGTGTTTGTCGGCTGTATTGCCGTGCTCCCCCTTCACATATCCTCTGCCTCTCCAGCGTGTCAGCCTCCTCTCCGCTCTCTGCACTCCTCCTCTTAGCGAGACCTTGCTTTCCCGCTCCACACCCTGGTTCAGATCCCAGTCTGTGCTGCCTGTAAGATGGCGGCCTCCTCGCCTTGTCGCTCCGGCGACACTCTTCCTGCTCTCTCTCTGAGCGGACTCCGGCGCTTCGATATGCTCTCCGCGGGTCGGTCTCTCCCTTCTCCCGACACCTATGCCGACTTGGTGTTCGGGTCTGCCGTGATGCCTGTTATTTTTGCCGGATTGTGTATCCCGCTCCGGAGCTATTCTAAAATGCGGCCATCCTGGATGCCCCGCCTACCGGAAGTCCTATAAAGTCAAATTTAAGATTGCGACATCTGTACTATGGAGCTTTTCCAGAGGTAGCGAGACTGATATAGCGAGTGAAGATGGCAGGGAGCCTCCCCGCAAGAGACAAAAAAAAGGTCCAGAGAAAGCAAAGGCCTGAAGATAAAGAGAACCCTACCCCTGTATCAGGAACAAATTTGAAGTAAAGTTGGTGAGCGACCATTATTGTAATTGCCGGAATTATCGCCATTACAATAGACTGTACCTCTCATCTGTGGGATGCTATTCACACCCCTGGGGAACATTTCTGTAATACCATCCGTTAGAAAACTGACTGTTTGATTCTTATCTGGGCTACTGTCAGTACCAATACCCAGCTTTATAATATGATACCAAATGTTTTGCTCGGGAGCCTCCATCATACTTGATCCAGCTCTGATTATATTTCATTTTGTATTTGATGTGTATGGCGGCATCCTGAATCCCTTACAGATGGCAGATGTCGGGGGAGTGAAGGGTCAGGCATGTTGAATTTCAACATGCTAGATACCTTGGTTCGTTATTAGATAAGCCGCTGCCAGACGAGTCTGGAGCAGCTTTCTCCCTGAAAGAGTCAGTAGGAATAACAGCTCTCTAAAATGTATGGCCAGCTATAAAGTCAAATTTAAGATTGCTATATCTGTACCAGGTAGCTTCTCCGCAGGTAGCGAGACTGATATGGCGAGTGGGGATGCCAGGGAGCCTCCCTGCAAGAGACAAAAAAGGTCCAGAGAAAGCAAAGGCCTGAAGATAAAGAGAACCCTACCTCTGTATCAGGAACAAGTTTGAAGTAAAGTTGGTGAGCGACCATTACTGTAATTGCCGGAATATATCGCCATTACAATAGACTGTACATCTCATCTGTGGGATGCTGTTCACAACCCTGGGGAACATTTCTGCAATACCATCCGTTAGAAAACTGACTGTTTGTTTGCTTCTTATCTGGGCTACTGTCAGTACCAATACCCAGCTTTACAATATGACACCAAATGTTTTGCTTGGGAGCCTCCATCATACTTCAGCTCTGATTATATTTGATTTTGTATTTGAAAGTCCTCTTAGGATCTGCCTGGCATTGCATTGTCCTCAATACCTGTGACAAAAAAAAAACATCTTCAGTAAAAAAAAAAAAATTCTTCACAAGTTATCACCTTGACTATTGTCCTGAGGTTTGAGTCCTTCTAAATGGTAATCTTGGATGGCTTTGACTATTCTCCAAAAGTCAGATGTGGTGGATACATTGTAAAATATGGTTGCTGACCAATTTTGACAACACTGGCCTATTAGAGGACTTGTGGCAGTTTACTTCCAACATATTTGAATGTGGTTGGATATTCCCAATATGACCAATTATGATGACATTTATTAAAAAGTTATATTTTTGCAGTACAATTATTGGCAAATATGTGAGGCCAGTAGGTAGGATTAGACTATAACTGGAAAACATTTAGTATTCTGTTTCAGGGTTAAGATCACATTGCAATATAAAGTTCAGCGGTGTACCCAGAGGAAGTAGCAAAAACAAGTTAGACCCTTTATATTTGCTCTGAATTGTCTCCTGGGACCCCCCCCCCCCCTTTCAAAATGGGATCGCTGGTGCTGGGTCATGGCAGAATGGAGAGTGGTGTCACCTCACTGAGGATACAATCGGAGGTCTAGGGAGGGGCAGCCCTTCTCCATAAGCCACATAATACTAGCGTGGCAGGTGTCTATGGAAGATATCCTAAAGGTTTATTTTCATAAAGCATAGCCTAAAAATGTAAATAGATTATATTGTCCAAGTCAATATAAAACTGAAGGAAAATCTCCCCATATCCTTATATTATTTTTTTCTGTGATTGTCAATTTTTGAATTTTTGTCTTTTAAAAAAGCTGGAATTTACAAAGACAAAGACTCATTAGGAGACTAAATTCACGCCTTGTTCTCCTCTCCTTGCTATGTTGTACAGAGATGTTGCTAATTCATTGCATCAACTGTAAGTTTTATGAGTGAGTTTGAAATGCTAATAAATTCCTCATCAATTTAACAGCATGATTCCAGTATAAATCAGAAACAAGGGTAGGCATAAAGCTTTACATCTCCTGTCAATGTCTAATGCTCGCACTTCTGGTCTACATAATGTTGTGGATTTTAGAAATTTCTACCATTATTGTGTTTATTATGTTACTATTTATTCATTCTGGAAATGCAATCCAATTCAGTTAATAATACGCTCTTAACCCTTTCAGGGACCAAGGTCTTTAGATGCCTGAATGTCGAAAGTAAAATTTCACCTTTTAGAATGACACATTTCAAAAGTGAATATTTTTGTTTTCTACTTTAGCTAAATATATTTTGACCTTTTTTGCGGCACAAGTGGGGCTTTCATTTGGTTTCAAAACAATGACGATATCTTCATTTTTTTGTTTTATATTGGGCAAAAATGGAAACAATTTTGGGGGAAAAAAAAAGTCCTTTTTTTAGATTTGGGGTAACATATTTTGCATAATTTGGACGCATTATTACCAGGGTGAAAGACGCCAATGTACCGTGCTTCCATTTCATAGAGTAGGCTCCTGATGATACAAGCGAGTTAAGACAATTTATTTTCGGTTTTTATCTTTTTAATTTATTTATTTTTTACTGGATTTATTTATTTCACACTTGTTGCCCTGGTACTAGAGTAGGCTGGGATGGCATGATTTGTTTCCTGGGCATTAGATCACAATTAGCATTGATCTGTGCACAGAGGGATACTGGGAGGAAACAGATCATGTCCTCCCAGCATGCTCCTCTCCTCTATGTCACAGTTGAAAGACTGTGACATCATCATGATGTCATAGGCTTACATTGCAACGGCCCAAATGCAGGAAGGACGTATCCTACATTTAAGTACCAGTACTAAACACAGTGCTCACTTTGAGAGCAGTATTAAGCCTTGTTTTTTTCTGAGAAAGCTTTAGGCCTCGTGCACACTTACATCCCCGTTTCCACGGCCGCTTTTGACGGGTCCGTGAACCCGTTTTAGCGGGCGTGTGATTTCCGTGTGCACTCCGTGTTTCCGATTCCGTGCGCCGAGCATGGTACTGTCCAGGGTGCTGAAAGAGTTAATGGGCTGCACTGATCGGCGGTAACTCTTTCAGCACCCTGGACAGTACCATGCTCGGCGCGCAGAAAATACAATTTTAATATAATAAAAAATTTTAAAAAAAAATAAGTTCATACTTACATTCCTCCTGTCCGGCCTCCAGCGATGACGTTCAATCCATGTCGCCGCTGCAGCCAATCACAGGCTGTAGTGGCGGTCACACACGTCAGGATGACGTCAGAAGGCCGGCCTCCAGGGATGACGCTTCATCCCACGGGACCGCCTCTGCAGCCAATCACAGGCTGCAGCGGCCTCTGCAGCTAATCACAGGCAGCAGCGGCCTCTGCTGCCAATCACAGGCTGCCGCGTCACAAAAGAAGGTCGGACTGGAGGAAGAAGAGGGACTCGTCACCAAGACAACGACCGGGTACGTATGAAATGCTTTTTATTTTATTTTTAATCAGCAGCCTCTTTTCTCTATCAGTTATTGATAGAGACAAGTGGCTGCCGATTAGTGTAATATTTTTCTAATGTTTTTCTGCCCACCCTGCGGTTGCTAGGCAACGGCTCCGTCACACACGGACGGCACACGGACGGCACATGGATGCCTTCCGTGTTCCTTCAGTTTTTTTGACGGCCCCACTGACTTGCATGGGCCTCACGGTCACGGAATCATGGACCTAAGTAGGGCATGCTCTACTTTGGATCGGAACGGAGCAACGGACCGTCAAAAAAACTGTAGTGTGCATGGCCCCATTGAAATGAATGGGTTCAGGGTGCTATCAGTAACAAAAACGGATAGCACTATGAAGGAAAAAACTGAAGTGTGCGTGAGGCCTTAGTCATTCAGTTCCCTGCACCTCAGGAGAGTCAGGCTGACACTCTGTCAGCCCGATCTCTTTAATAGCAGAGTGCTATACAGCTCGATCTGCAATTAAAGTTAAGCCTGTAGATAAACACCGTGGCTGCACGGGGCGTCGGTGGCCAGGACGTACAGTTAGGTCCAGAATTATTTGGACAGTGACACAATCTTCATGATTTGGGCTCTGCATGCCACCACATTGGATTTGAAATGAAACAACTGAGATGCAATTGAAGTGTAGACAAAAATATCCTGTGAAACTTTTAAGAATTGCAACCATTTTTCTACACAGCCTCCTCATTTCAGGGGCTCAAAATTAATTGGACAAATTAACATTACAATAAATAAGATGGTTTTTTTTAATACTTCGTAGAGAATCCTCTGCAGGCGATGACTACCTGAAGTCTGGAACCCATGGACATCACCAAACGCTGGGTTTCCTCCTTTGTGATGCTTTGCCAGGCCTTTACTGCAGCTGTCTTCAGTTGTTGCTTGTTTGTGGGTCTTTCTGCCTTAAGTTTTGTCTTAAGCAAGTGAAATGCAGCTCGATCGGGTTGAGATCTGGTGATTGACTTGACTATTGTAGAATATTCCACTTCTTTGCCTTAAAAAAAACTCCTGGGTTGCATACGCAGTATGTTTTTGGTCATTTTCCATTTGTACTGTGAAGCGACGTCCAATCAACCTTGCTGCATTTGGTTGAATCTGAGCAGAAAGTATATCCCTGAACACTTCAGAATTCATCCGGCTGCTTCTGTCTTCAGTCACATCATCAATAAACACTAGTGACCCAGTTTCTTTGGCAGCCATGCATGCCCATGCCATCTCACTGCCTCCACCATGTTTTACAGAGGATGTGGTGTGGTTTGGATCATGAGCCTTCTCCATACTTTTTTCCTCTCATCATTCTGGTACAGGTTGATCTTATTTTCATCTGTCAAAAGAATGGACTGATGGGCTGACTTCTTTAGATGTTGTTTGGCAAAGTCTAACCTGGCCTTTCTATTTTTGAGGCTGATTAATGGTTTGCACCTTGTGGTGAACCCTCTGTATTTGCTCTCATGAGGTTTTCTCTTTATGGTAGACTTAGATACTGATACACCTACTTCAAGGAGAGTGTTCTTCACTTGGGTAGATGTTGTGAAGGGGTTTTTCTTCACCATGGAAAGGATTCTGCGATCATCCACCACTGTTGTCTTCCATGGCCGTCCAGGCCCTTTGGAGTTAATAAGATCACCGGTGCGTTCTTTTTTTTCAAGAATGTACCAAACTGTTGATTTGGCCACTCCTAACATTTGTGCAATATCTCTCTGATGGATTTCTTCATCTTTTTCAGCCTAACGATGGTCTGTTTCACTTGCATTGAGAGCACCTTTAACCTCATGTTGTAGGTTCACAGCAACAGCTTCCAAATGCAAATGCCACACCTGGAATGGACTCCAGACCTTTTACCTGCTTAATTGATAGTGGATTAACGAGGGAATAGCCTATGCAGCCCATTAAATAGCTTTTGAGACAATTGTCCAATTTTCCCTTGAAAAAGAGGCAGCTACATATTAACCCCTTTAGGACACAGCCTGTTTTGGCCTTGTGGACACAGATGATTTTTTGAAATCTGACATGTGTCACTTTATGTGGTAATAACTCCGGAATGCTTTTACCTATCCAAGCGTTTCTGAGACTGTTTTCTCGTGACGTTTTCTAAATTTAAATGTATTTGCTTGTAAAACAGATAGTAATATCACACACAATAGTTACTAGTTAACATCCCCCATATGTCTACTTTTTGTTTGCATAATTTTTTTCACGTACTTTTATTTTTTCAGGACGTTACGAGGCTTAGAACTTTAGCAGAAATTTCTCATATTTTAAAGAAAATTTCAATAGGCCATTTTTTCAGGGACCAGTTCAGTTCTGAAGTGGCTTTGAGGGCCTTCTATATTAGAAAGTCCCCATAAATCACCCCATTTTGAAAACTGGTATTCATAAGAAAGTATTTTAACCCTTTAGGTGTTTCACAGGAATTAAGGCAAAGTAGAGGTGAAATTTACAAATTTCATTTTTTTGCCGAAATTCATTTGTAATAACAAAAATCTGTAACACAGAAGGTTTTACCAGAGAAACACAACTCAATATTTATTGCCCAGATTCTGCAGATTTTAGAAATATCCAACATGTGGCCCTAGTGTCCTAATGGACTGAAACACAGGCCTCAGAAACAAAGGAGCACCTAGTGGATTTTGGGGCCTCCTTTTTTAGGAATATATTTTAGGCACCATGTCAGGTTTGAAGAGGTCTTGTGGTACCTAAACAGTCGAAAGCCCCAAAAAGTGACCCCATTTTGGAAACTACACCCCAAGGCATTTTTCTAGGGGTATAGTTAGCATTTTAACCCCACAGGTTTTTTTGAAGAATTTAGTGGAATTAGTCTGTGAAGATGAAAATCACCTATTTTTCTGTGGAAACATAAAAAATTTTCATTTTTACAAGGAATAAAGGAGAAAAAGCACCCCAACATTTGTAAAGCAATTTCTCCCGATTACGGCAATACCCAATATGTGGTCATAAACTTTTGTTTGGACCCACAGCAAGGCTCAGGAGGGAAGGAGCGCCTTTTGGATTTTGGAGTGCGGATTTTGCTGGATTGGTTTTCAGTGCCATGTCGGGTTTGCAACGCCCCGGTGGGACCAAAACAATGGAAACCCCCAAAAGTGACCCTATTTTGGAATCTACACCCCTCAAGGAATTTTTCAAGGGGTATAGTGAGCATTTTGACCCCACAGGATCTTATTTAGAGCTAAGGTGACCAAAAAACAGCAATTTTGGTGCTTTAAATTATTTATTTCTTACAGCGTTCACCGTGCACAATAAATTACGTTTTACTTTATTCTGCCGGTCGGTACGATTACGCCGATACCATATGTGTATAGATTTTTTTTACGTTTTGCAGCGTTTGCACAATAAAATTACGTTTTGTATAAAATAATTTATTTTCTGAGACACGCTATTCTGAGCCGTAACTTTTTTATTTTTTCGTCCAAAAAGCTGTGGGAGGTCTTGTCTTTTGCGGGACGTGTTGTAGTTTTTATTGGTACCATTTTGGGGTAAATGCGACTTTTTGATCACTTTTTATTTTATATCTTGGGAGGGGAGGTGACCAAAAAATAGTGATACTCACAGTTTACCGTTTATTTTGTTTGCGGCGTTCACCGTGCAGAAAAATTAACATTATAGTTTCATAGTTTGGGTCGTTACGAACACGGTGATACCAAATATGTGCACTTTTTTTAACGTTTTCATTTTTTCCCTATAATAAATGACTTATTATAGGAAAACAAAACCTTTTATTTTTACACTTTTATAAAACATTTTTATAAACTTTTTTTTAATTTTTACACTTTATTTTTTTGTTTATTAACTTTTTTTATACTTTTTACACTTTCTTTTTTTGACCTGCAGCTTTGATCGCTGCTAGAATACATTACACTACCTAGGTAGTGTAACGTAGTCCAACTGTCAGTGTGACGTCACAGTCACTCTGTCACTCTGACAGTTAGTCTACGAGGGCCAGCCAGAGGCTGACCCTCATAGTCTTCCATACATGGCATTCCCGGAGGCCGTTGCCTGGCCTCCGGATGCTATCACAAGCATCAGCAGCCCCCACGATTGCATGGGGGCTGCTGATGTGCTACAAACCCCCTACATGCGGAGATCGCAATCCAGCCCCGCATGTAACGGGTTAATTGCCTAAATCAGCGGCGATGAGCCGCTGATCGGCAACACTGGAGTGTCAGCTGTCGGGGACAGCTGATCTCCAAGTTCCCGATGCACACCTTGTCGCCGACAGTGTGCATCGGGAACGACACAGTGACTTCCTGTCACTCTGACAGGAAGCCTATCAGGACCAGCCGAAGGTTGGTCCTGATGGGCTTCCGTCCATGGCAGACACGGAAGCTATTGTTTGACTTCCGTTTGCCATACTGACTATCGGCAAACCCCGCGATTTCGGACCGGGGTCTGCCGATATGCTAGAAACCCCTAAAATTCAGCGATTGCAACCGATCTCCGGATTTAAGGGGTTAATTCGCCGAAATCAGCGGCAAAGGACCGCTGGCTGGCAAGAGTGGAGTGTCAGCTGTCGCCGACAGCTGACATCCCGGTTCCCGGTGCACACTGTCGCCGACAGTGTGCACCGGGAAAAACTCAGTAACTGTACGTCGTCGTGCAGGAAGTAACCTCCCGCAACGACGTACAGTTACTTACTCGTGCGGATAGGGGTTAAAGAGATGTAATTCCTAAACCCTTCCTCAAATTAGTATGTGAATACCCGCAAATTAAAGCTGAGAGTCTGCACTTTAAGCCCATATTGATTATATAACTGTATATTCAATATGTTTTGGTAAACAGCTAAAATGGCAAAACTTGTGTCACTGTCCAAATAATTTTGGACCTAACTGAATTTTATTAAGTGCCACTGTTCACTGTACTATACTGTTGTATATCATTGACTGATATTACAAAAACCTTTGTTGAAGGACATCTGGAACAGATGAGATCAGTCAGCCTGTGCATGCGGTCATCTTCATACCGCAAATTAACCGGTTAAGGACTAGGCTGTTTTACAGCTAAATGACCAGAGCAAATGTCACAATTTTGCTATGCGCTTCTTTAGATGACTATAACTCTGCAGGTGAATAAAGTTCATCTTTGAATTTTACACTCTTTTTAAAGGACAGATAGGGCTTTGTTTTAGTGGCATTTTTCAGTATATATCATTTTTATTTTTTTCTCTAAAGTGGGCAAAATTGGAAAAAAATGCAAGAATTTAGCAATTGCGTCAGTTTATGCTAGCATTTTTCACACACGGTATGGACCACGGACAAAATTAATCTCCTTTCACATTCTTCCACTTCTCCCATGCATGGGGATACCAAATATGTGTGCTTTATTCACTGTGCGGGCATGTGCCAGGGCTTGGCATAAAAGGAGGCTTTTTGGCCTTTTCGGTCCAGGAATTTTGCATTTGATTTTATAGCCGCATACTGTTTTCTAGGGGGCGTAATGCTGCTGAAACATTAAAAACAAGCACAGTAGAGGGAAGTCGGCACCACTCTCAATCTTCACAGCATGGAACAGACAGATAGATGCAAGTGGAGTCAGGGTTTCCTCATTTAAGCAAACTTCGGGCGGTGCTCAGCTGTAACCTACAACTAGATGTCCTCCCTGTAATGCTTTTACCCTCGCCAAGGTGACACAATAAAGTTAAAAAGATTTGCAAACGGGTGAGTGCGGCATTTTCATTTCTCTCATTCATAATAAACATTAGAAACATCCCATAAATGACTTCATTCACACAAGTAGACCCCACAAGGTTTCCTGCAAGGGGTTTATCATATTTTTAGACAGCCCAGTTTTCTTCTGAAAGTTTCTTGAATAAGATGGAACAAAATAAAAACAGCGCTTTTTTAGCAAATGCGTCAGTTTAGGCTAGTATTTTTCACACACGGTATAGAACACGGACAAAATTCATCTCCTTTCACATTCTTCCACTTCTCCCGTGCATGGGGATACCAAATATGTGTGCCTTATTCACTGTGCGGGCATGTGCCAGGGCTTGGCATAAAAGGAGGCTTTTTAGCCTTTTCGGTCCAGGAATTCTGCATTTGATATTACAGCCGCATACTGTTTTCTGGGGGGCGTAATGCTGCTGAAACATTGGAAACACCCCATAAATGACTTCATTCACACAAGTAGACCCCACAAGGTTTCCTTCAAGGGGTTTATCATATTTTTAGACAGTCCAGTTTTCTTCTGAAAGTTTCTTGAATAAGATGGAACAAAATAAAATTACCTTTTTTTTTAACAAATGCGTCAGTTTATGCTAGCTTTTTTACACACAAAATGGACCACGGACAAAATTCATTGCATTTCACATTCTTCCACTTCTCCCGTGCATGGGGATACCAAATATGTGTGCTTTATTCACGGGCATGTGCCAGGGCTTGGCATAAAAGGAGGCTTTTTGGCCTTTTCGGTCCAGGCATTCTGGACTTGACTTTATAGCCGCATACTGTTTTCTGGGGGGAGTAATGCTGCTGAAAGATTAGAATCACCCCATAAATTACTTCATTCACGCAAGTAGACCCCACAAGGTTTTCTTCAATGGGTTTATCATATTTTTAGACAGTCCAGTTGTCTTCTGAAAGTTTCTTGAATAAGATGGATCAAAATAAAATTAGCAATTTTTTAGCAAATGCGTCAGTTTATACCAGCATTTTTCACACACAGTATAGACCACGGACAAAATTAATCTCCTTTCACATTCTGCCACTTCTCCTGTGCATGGGGATACCAAATATGTTGGCCTTATTTATCACATAGAGATGTAGGAGGGCGGTCGATAGAAGAAGCTTATTTCACAAATCGCTTTTTTTCAAAGCTGGTTTTGCAAAACTCAACAGAGTTTCTATAACACTTCCAAAATATCTGCTCTTGAAGCAGAAATCCCAAAATATTCATCTAGGGGTATAATGGGAATTTATTTTTTCGGTTTTCTAAAATAAGAAATTGCAGGTTTATGCAAATGGAGCTCTCCAGCAGATGAACTTTGGAAAACATCAAACATGACATCCACCCCCCACCCATTCCCTCCCTCACCCTTGGAGTAAAATCAGGGGAAAAATAAAAAAGTAATGTAGGGCAAATATATTTTCAACGAATTAACTAAAATCTAATAATTCAGAACAGTGTGGTATTTTTTAAAACATGGCTCAATGCACAGGCCTGGTTGCGAGGGACATGAAGGACAGAAATATCGGGAATCTTTGCGGTGCCCGTCTTTTCTGCAGACGCGGCACTTTTTCTGGGGGTTGCTTCTGGTTGGTGTTGGGGGAATCCGACTGATGAAGTGTCTTTCAGTCAGTCGCGTGACATCCTCAGACTGGGGGCATTCTCGGGTGTCCTGAACATCAAAAATGAGGCCTTCAATAATTTTTTCCTGGAAATCCAGGTATGTGTCTCTGCCTCTGTTTTTTTTGTAGAGCACAAATGAGTTGTGGATGGCCACCTGTAACAAATAAATGGCCACTTTTTTGTACCAGGTTTTAGTTTTGCGTTTTACTAAATAGGGCTGTAAAGCCTGGTCGCTTAAATCCACCCCCCCCCCCCCCATGTACTTGTTATATTCGGACACGCTCACTGGTTTGTGCTTGTCCGATGTTGCCCCTCTTTCCCTCACTGCCACTGTTCCTGCGGTATGAATCGTGCTTAGCACATACACATCTTTGCGATCCCTGAACTTGACCGCCAGCAATTCCTCAGATGCATAATGCGCTTCCCCACTAATTGCTGTGGAAAACCAATTCTGTTTTTGCGCATGGTACCACATGCCCCAGTCCTTGCAGCATGCAAATGCCTAAACAGGGGCACACTGGAATAAAAATTATCACAGTACAGGTGGTACCCCTTGTGAAGCAGAGGCTGCATTATCTCCCACACAATTTTGCTGCTGGTGGAAAGATCAGGGGGGCATCCAGGAACATTTATTGTGCGGTCCCGCCCTTCATAAATCCTGAAGGCGGTGGTATATTCTGACCCGCTTTCACACAATTTGTAGAGCTTAACGCCATATCTTGCCCTTTTGGAAGGTAGATATTGGCGAAAGCTAAGTCTGCCATGAAAGTTGAGGAGGGATTCGTCCACGCTTACATTCTGCTCAGGGGTGTAAAGTTGCAGAAATAAATTATTCAGGGAATTTATCAGTGGTCTTATTTTGAACAACCGATCCCGGTTTGCATCGGTACTTGGGGGGGCCTGTGCGTTGTCATTGAAATGGAGGAACCTCATTATTGTCTCATAACGAGACCTGGGCATTACTGCAGAATATACTGGGATGGCTTGGGCGGGTCTTGTTGACCAGTAAGACCTAATGGAGGGCTTTTTGACAATACCCATATTTAGGGTGAGCCCCAAATTTTTTTTTAATTCCTGCAAATTGGTGGGCGTCCAATCTCTGGCATGGGTGGATGAAGGTTTCTGCCTTATATATTGCGTGGCATATAAATTTGTTTCGTGGACAATCTGATTTAGGATGTCGTCCGTTATAAATAAATGGAAGTAATCCATTTGGACAAAATTTGTATTGTCCACGGTTATGCCAGGAGTGGCCGTAAATCCGTGGATTCTAGGCCCAAAAGATGGGGCAGGTGCCCATACAAGAGCCTGGACTGGAGGGACCAGGCTGTCCCATGCTACAGCGCTACTTGGCCCTGCGCTTTCATGTTCTGCAGTTTCAACTGCATCAGGGACAACGTCCCCTGAAGATGAACCTGAAGTGACGCTGTCATCGTCACTACCTAAAACAGGTTCCATCTCGGACGCCATCTCTGATGCGGTCTCCGACTCATACCACAGCATGGCGTATGCCTCCTCGGCGCTAAACAACTTCCTCGCCATAACGTAACTAACACTAACACTAACTAAACAAATTTTATTTTTATTTTTTTTATAAAACACACAAACTAAGGCCTCATGCACACGACCGTAAAAACACCCGTTATTGCGGGTCGTTATTACGACCCGCAATAACGGGCTCATAGGCTTCTGTTAGCCACGGGTACCTTCCCGTTTGCTCACGGGAAGGTACCCGTGCCGTTAAAAAAGATAGAACATGCCCTATTTCATGCCGTAATAACGGCACGGGCATCCCATAGAAGTCTATGGGGCTCCCGTAATCATGGGTGGCTGCGTGTGTTCACCCGTGATTACGGGAGCGTTGCGAGGTGAGGCGAGGTCAGGGGACTACCCGGTCTGCAGGCCACAGCCCAGTGGCGTAACTACCGCCGGGACTACAATGAAAACTACGGCAGAGCGGGGAGGTATCTCCCCGCTCTGCCATAAACAAAAGACATGTATCCCCTATCCTGTAAAAAATAAAAATAAAAGACGTTCATACTTACCGACAACTTCCTGCTTCCTCCAGTCCGGTCTCCCGCCCGTTGCCTTGGTGACGCGTCCCTCTCGACATCCGGGCCGACGTCCTGGATGACGTTTCAGGCCATGTGACCGCTGCAGCCAATCACAGGTCAATCACAGGCTGCAGCGGTCACATGGACTGCCGCGTCATCCAGGGATGTCGGGCTGGATGTGAAGAGAGGGACGCGTCACCAAGACAACGGCCGGGTAAGTATGAATTTCTTTAACTTTTATTACAGAAAAGGCTGTCCCTTCTCTCTATCCTGCACTGATAGAGAGAAGGGGCTGCCGATTAGTGCAGTGCTATTTTGCTGCCAAAAACGTGCTCGTAAATACGGGTGGAATACGTGTGACACCTGACACCGGACCCATATTTACGAGCACGGGTTCGTAAATACTGGTGCAAAACGGGTGGAATACGTGTGACACCGGACCCGTATTTACGCCAGTATTTACGGGTGTGAAAAAATACGGTCGTGTGCATGAGGCCTAACTGTTATATATATCTACACTACCGCTAACAAAAAAATAAACCGCTATTGCTATATATATTATATATATGTGGCTATATATATAATTATATACTCCCTACATGCCTATTCTAATAGAATAAAAGAAAGAAAGGTAGATAGATAGAAAAAAGATAGATGGATAGATAGATAGATAGATAGATAGATAGATAGATAGATAGATAG
Organism: Rhinoderma darwinii; assembly: GCF_050947455.1. Lineage (NCBI taxonomy): Eukaryota > Metazoa > Chordata > Amphibia > Anura > Rhinodermatidae > Rhinoderma > Rhinoderma darwinii. Next base: position 132,561 of record NW_027461757.1, on the reverse strand, counting down.
ATAGATAGATAGATAGATAGATAGATAGATAGATAGATAGATAGATAGATAGATAGATAGATAGATAGATTGTATAGATAGATAGAAATCTATCTATACAGAGAATGTTTTATTGTGTAACCGTATTTTTTCACTGTAATCTTCTGGCAGCAATTCTCTCGAGTCTCTTCTTCTCCTCAAACTGAAACAATGTTTGAGGAGAAGAAAAGAGGCAGGAGATTTACTGCCAGAAAAGTCAAAATAAAACAAATGTGGTCGCTGTGATAGGTTTTCACAGCGACCACATGTTCAGGGACCATCAGATTGGTCCCTGATACTCTGCCCAGTGCCCAGAGCTGTTGGTAACAGCGTGCACACTGTTTTATATGCAGAAATGCATGTGATCGCTGTGATTGGTTGTCACAGCGATCACATGTTCAGGGGCCAAAAGATTCGCCCCTGACATTCTGCCCAGTGCCCATGGCTGTTAGCAACAGCCAGGGCATAGAGCTGTGTGCACGCGATCGCGCGTGCACAGTCTCTGAAGTGCCGCCGTAAATAGTCTATACGGCGGACTTCAGAGACCCTGACCGCTGGCCGTATAAATACGGCCAGCGGTCGGGAACCTGTTAAGGCCCAACAAAGGACAACTAGCCTAGAGACCAACCTCTTATCATTTCTGACTCCCAGGCCATACCTGGAAATCTAGCAACAAGGCCACTGGCCAGAAGAGTTGACCATGAGAGTATTATTAGACTGTGGTAATAGTGGTTAGTGGTTCACGACGACACAGTCATGATGATATTGTGACATAATTGTACACAACTTTTATTCCTCCTTATCAAAAAAAGAGATTGACCAAGTCAGATTTTTTGTGATGTTTACAAAGTTTGATTGCGACTTTTTTCCCCATTTATATGCAGAGACTGATTCAGTGAGATACACTGGACACAACACTGAACAATACGAACCACAATACAGTGTGTAATACAGTTGCATATTGTGCAACATATTGCAATACTTAATCATTTGCAGTAATATTGCAATTAGCGTATTTTGTCCCCCAAAAGTTAAAGAGGCTCTGTCACCAGATTTTGCAACCCCTATCTGCTATTGCAGCAGATAGGCGCTGCAATGTAGATTACAGTAACGTTTTTATTTTTAAAAAACGAGTATTTTTGGCCAAGTTATGACCATTTTTGTAGTTATGCAAATGAGGCTTGCAAAAGTCCAAGTGGGTGTGTTGAAAAGTAAAAGTCCAAGTGGGCGTGTATTATGTGCGTACATCGGGGCGTTTTTAATACTTTTACTAGCTGGGCGCTCTGATGAGAAGTATCATCCACTTCTCTTCAGAACACCCAGCTTCTGGCAGTGCAGACACAGCGTGATCTCGAGAGATTACGCTGTGACGTCACTCACAGGTCCTGCATCGTGTCAGACGAGCGAGGACACCTGCACCAGAGGCTTCAGTTGATTCTGCAGCAGCATCGGCGTTAGCAGGTAAGTCGATGTAGCTACTTACCTGCTAACGCCGATGCTGCTGCAGAATCAACTGTAGCCTCTGGTGCCGGTGTCCTCGCTCGTCTGACACGATGCAGGACCTGTGAGTGACGTCACAGCGTGATCTCTCGAGAACACGCTGTGTCTGCACTGCCAGAAGCTGGGCGTTCTGAAGAGAAGTGGATGATACTTCTCATCAGAGCGCCCAGCTAGTAAAAGTATTAAAAACGCCCCGATGTACGCACCTAATACACGCCCACTTGGACTTTTACTTTTAAACACACCCACTTGGACTTTTGCAAGCCTCATTTGCATAACTACAAAAATGGTCATAACTTGGCCAAAAATGCTCGTTTTTTAAAAATAAAAACGTTACTGTAATCTACATTGCAGCGCCTATCTGCTGCAATAGCAGATAGGGGTTGCAAAATCTGGTGACAGAGCCTCTTTAAGTTGAATTGTAAAAGATGAGAATAAAGTTTTGATGCCCGTAGTCGCTGACCACCGGCATTCCCCACTTACCAGCAGAAGCGACCGCTGGTGCACTCTGCTCTCTGCCTCCTCCTTCCCTGGACTGCGCCCGTAGGACGCGCACACGCACTGGTGCTTTTTCATAAAGGGCCAGTGCACACCAGCAAAAGTGTCCCCAGCCTATCCCTGGACAGCCTGGAATATTTAAGGAACCCTGCCCACTAGCCCAGTGCCTGAGCAATGTTAGTGCTAACCCAGAGTTAGTCTGCGAAGGTTCCATATCCAGTTCCCTGAAACTTGTGTCTGTGACGTCTCCAGTATCCGTGACGTCTTCAGTGTCCGTGACGACTCCTATGTCCATGTCCAGTGTCCATCCCGACTCCTTTGTCCTTGACGAGTTCAGATTCCGAGAATTCAGCACAAGCCAGCTTCCATTAATCCAGCACAAGCCAGCCATCAAGGTACCATTGACCAGTGACTGTTGTATACTTGTCTGGCCAGCAGCTACATCGTTACGCAGAGTAGCCGAGTGGGTCCACATTCCCTGCGAGCATGACAGTTTGCTCAGGCCATGGATCCCGCTGGTTAACCCAAGACGGCAGTTCAAGCCATGCAAGCGGACATGTGAGATCTCCGATCAAGCCCGGATCAGCTTCTGCATGTGGTCAATTACATTGCCCCATGCGGCTTTGCTTCAGTTGCTCCCCTGACAACCTCCCAAGTTGCTGCTTCATCTACTCCTCAACCCGTCAAAACTCCAGTCCGTTCTAGGGCCGGAATTTCTTTGCCACGTCCACCCTGTTACGATGGAGATGCAAGAACCTGTCGAGGCTTCCTCAACCAGTGCAAAATCCATTTCAAGCTGCACATCTGTTCCAACCAAAGTAGCCTTCGATGTCTCCCTACTGTCTGGCAAAGCTCTGGCATGGGCAAATCCTATCTGGGAATGTGAGGGGCTGGAATCTTCTAATCTGCAGCTGTTCATAGATACTTTTTGCACAGTGTTTGAGGAACCGAGCCTTATGTCTTTAGCCACTGCTTCACTTCTGACACTTTGCTAAGGGAAATCGACGGTAGGAGAGTACGCCATACAGTTCCGTACTTTGGCAGCAGAGCTTTACTGGCACCTTATGTTCAGAGACCCCTGCTACCTTCTTCTGATGTCGTACCTGAAGAACCTATGCAAGTAGACAGAGTCAGATTGTCTGACCAGGAGCGGCAGTCCAGACGTGCCTGAGAAATGTTAGCGCTAACCCAGAGGTAGTCTGCGAAGGTTCTGTATCCAGTTCCCTGAAACCTGTGTCTATGACATCTCCAGCATCTGTGACGTCTCCACTATCCGTGATGACTCCTGTGTCTGTGTCCTGTGTCCGTGATGACGCCAGTGTCCGTGACGACTCCAGTGTCCATGACCAGCTCAGCTTCCAAGAATCCAGCAGAAGCCAGCTTCCGATAATCCAGCACAAAACAGCTTCCAATAATCCAGCACAAGCCAGCTTCTGATAATCCAGCACAAGCCAGCAACCAGGGTACCATTGACCAGTGACTGTTATATACTCGTCTGGCCAGCAGCTACATCGTTACGTGGAGTAGCCCAGTGGGTCCACATTCCCCGCAAGCGTGACAGAATTAAAGCTTCAACATCTCTGTTTTGGATCAAATGACGTTTTTGGTGAAGACAAAGAACAGGGCAGAATTATCAATGCAATTACAGTTGCTTGTTTTGCACATTTATACTGAAAAGAAATAGCCGGACACATCATGCAATGATTGGGGGAGGCAAACATGACCAGGGTTGCAGGGGAGAAGGAATGAGTTGAAAAGTTCAAGGGAAGGAGGGGGAGGAAGGTGGAGGGGAGGGGGCGAGGTTAACAGAGGGCATATAGGAAGGGTGAGAGACAGTTTCGCGCCATTCACGCCCCAGGAAAGCAGTTAGCCTTGTACTGACCTTAAGAACGATGCAGGCCCTGATGGAGCAAGTGGCGGAACGGGGCATGGCCTGGCTTGAGGAGGAGCTCGGGAGGACGGGTCCGGTGGCATCGGGGACGGAGTTGTCGGCAGGGCTGGAGGAGGCAGCGGGTTCGAGTGCGGCTGGGACGCAGGCAGCACCTGAGGTGATGACATCCCCACTCCGGCGGTCGCGGCGGGTGCGGCCGCCAGAACGCCTTAGCCCGGACGAATTGCCTAGGGCTCGACGCAGGCCTGGGAGCCCCTCGAGGGACGCTCCGGGCCGGGTTTCCGCTTCCACCGGTAGGGGGCGGAGGTCCCGGTCCGGGAGGAATCCCGGTCGCCGGTCGGGCCCTCCGGAGAGTGGAGGGCAGGGTCCCAGGCCAGTGGGACAGCCTCCCGTCTCCAGGTCAGCACCACGAGGAGTTGCGGCGGGCCGATCTGGCGATCCTCCAGTCGGGCGGCCCGCCTGTCAGCAGGAAGATGTCCCCGGACGGTCACGCAGGCCACAATCGGTGGTGCTGCAGAGACGGAGGGAGGGGGCAGCGGTGGAGAGAGAGCGGAGGCTGGAACGGCCCCTGACGTCTGGCGACACTTATGCGGTTCAGGATGGTGCGCACGGCTGCAGAGCCTGTGGTGCGGCTTCAGGCCCCAGATGTCCGGAGGTGGGTGAAAACGGAGGTGTGCCAATGGAGGATGATCGTCGTGGAGGTCCCGGCGCCCCGGCTGGTGGGAACTCAGCGCCCATGCAGTCTGGTGAGTCGATGTCACCATTACATACATTTCCAGCGATATTTAGATCCCCGGGGTTTGGGGAGGGTTCCCAAGGGGAGGCAGTTAGGAATGTTGAAAATAGTGGGTTGTTGTCTGTTGGGAGAGGGGGGGGGAGATGTGCAGGAATTGCTTGGCTGTGTAAAGGCGTTGCTAGCGCGTTGTGAGGGGGGTAGGTTGCCTGCTGCATCCCCGGTTGAGGCGTCGGTTCCGGCAGCGGGGGGGGGGTGGAACCCCCGAGGACGGTACCCGAGGTGGAGGTCGGGGGAGTGACGGTTGCGGTTCAGACTGATAAAGATAAGGATGTGAATAGGGTGAGGTTAGATGATAAAGCTAAAGGCGAGGTGTACGTTTGTTTTGAGGGGTTGTTGGGGTCGCATTTGAAGACTGAAGTGAAAGAAAAAATTTGGAGGGATGAGTACGTAGAAATCTTTTCGCTTCTTCCTCTGGAAAAGTTTAATTTAGACAAGGGAAAAAGGTGGGAAAGTAAAAAGGAGGAGGAAGAGAAGCGTCGATATCGTTTAATCCCGCAGACGTTTGTGAATTGGTTGCAGGCGTTTGCCATACTGGCCAGTGTTATAGGGGAAAAGGCGCCGGAGAATTGCTCCGCCCTTTTCGGGTACATGGATGCGATAGGTGAGGCGCATCGCTCGTATGGGGGTCAGACTTGGCTGCGGTATGACGAACAGTTTCGTCAGAGAAAAGCGGTTCGTCCCAACATTAGATGGGATAATAAAGACTTTGGGCTTTGGTTGAAAGTAATGGCCCCGGCTAAGTTCGGGCAGTCCTTTCAAGGGGGGGGACTGGGGTTGCCGGCCCCTCAGGACAATCGGGGCAATCGGGGGGAGGGACAGGAGGAAGGGCGGGCTTGTGCTGGCAGTTTAACGACAGTCAATGCAAGTTTGGAGCGGGTTGTAAGTTTAAGCACTCTTGCTCCTCTTGCGGCGGGACTTCGCACGGGTCCGCCAAGTGTTTCAAAAAAGGGAAGGGAAAAGGGGGAAGTGGTGGGGGTCATGGGGCTGACGCCGGTGAGGTGGGAAGAGATGGAGCCGTACCTAAATAGGTTCCCGGACAGGGAGAAAGGCGAGTTGTTGTTGCGAGGTTTTCAGTTTGGTTTTGTGATCCCTTCCCCGGTTCATGCGGTCCCCCTTTCCCTACGGAATTTAAAGTCAGCAATGGAGTATCCGGAGGTAGTGTTAGACAAGTTGCGTAAAGAAGTGGGGTTAGGGCGCATGGCGGGACCGTTCCCGTTGCGGCCCGTTCAGGACATGGTTGTGTCACCGTTAGGGGTTGTTCCAAAAAAGGAGCCAAATAAATTCCGGCTTATCCATCATTTGTCGCATCCGCGGGGGTTGTCTGTAAATGATGGCAATGCGCCTGAGCTATGCTGGGTGGTATATACGTCGTTTGATGCGGCAGTTGAGTGGGTGCGGCGGTACTGGGCGGGGGCCCTTATGGCAAAGACTGATGTGGAATCGGCTTTCCGGCTTCTCCCGGTTCATCCGGACAGCCAGCGGCTGTTAGGGTGTTACTGGGAGGGGGCTTATTATATGGATCGGTGTCTCCCGATGGGTTGTTCAGTATCTTGCGCGTACTTCGAGGCGTTTAGTTTGTTCCTAGAGTGGGTAATCCGGGAAGTGGCAGGGTTAGAGTCGGTCATACATTATCTAGATGACTTCCTGTGTGTGGGCCCAGCGGGTTCGGAGGTGTGCGCCAATTTGCTGGGGGCAATACAGTTAGTCGTTCAGCCGTTTGGGGTTCCGTTATCTCCAGAGAAGACTGTGGGTCCCAGGACTTGTATAGTTTTTCTTGGCATTACCCTGGATTCGGTGGCATTGGAGTGTCGACTTCCTAAGGACAAGCTGGAAGCGTTGCGATCGGAAGTGAGCAGGACGGGTCGGCTTCATAAGATTCAGCTGTGGGATTTGCAGTCGTTGTTAGGAAAACTTAGTTTTGCTTGTCGGATAATGCCCATGGGCAGAGTTTTTTGCAGGAGGTTGGCGTCAGCAACGGCGGGGGTTAGAGCCCCACATCATTTTGTGCGGTTGACGCGGGAGCATCGGGATGACTTGGCAGTATGGAGAGAGTTTTTGAATTTGTATAATGGAAAATCGTTGTTGATCTCGCCGGTGGTGGATAATGTGCAATGGGAATTGTTTACCGATGCTGCAGGTAGTGTGGGTTTCGGTATTTATTGTAGAGGACAGTGGTACGTGGGGCAGTGGCCGGAGGAATGGGTGTCGTTGGGAATGGTTCGTAATCTTTTACTTCTGGAACTCTTCCCAATTGTGGTGGCGGTGGAGATTTGGTGGGAGCGTTTCCGTAATAGCAAGGTGCGGTTCCACTGTGATAATATGGGGGTGGTGTTGGCAATCAATAATGTAACGGCTTCTTCACCCCCGGTGGTAAGGTTGTTACGGCGGCTGTTGTTGCGTTGTTTGGAACTCAATGCGTGGATTGTTGCGGTTCATGTTCCGGGGGTACAGAATGACATTGCGGATTCTCTCTCTCGCGTACAGTGGGAGCGGTTTCGTCTGTTGGCACCGGAAGCGGATCTGGAAGGGGTCGCGTTCCCGGGATGGCTTTGGGACGTGGTTTACGAGCAGCACAAGGTTTGATCAAGTCTTCTCTAGCGCCTGGTACATGGTTGGCGTACGACGCGGCGTGGAGGGACTGGGTGTCGTGGTTGACAGGTTCGCCCGAAGGCGGGTCGATGGAGGAACAAGTGGTAGCTTTGTTGGGGTTTTTGGGATGGGTCTCAGTGGAAGGCTGGTCGGTGTCTAAAGTGAATCGTTTCGTGTCAGCTTTGGCCTTTGGTTTTAAACTAAGGGGGTTGGGGGACGTGACGAAAGATTTCTTGATTGTCCAGGTGTTGAAGGGGTTTCGGAAAAAGGGGGCGGGGCGGCCGGACGGCCGTCGCCCGGTTTCTTTCGCGCTTTTGGAGCAGTTAGGTGAAGTGTTGGGGAAGGTGTGTTTCTCGGGCTATGAGGTAGCATTGTTTCAGTTGGCTTTTTCATGGGCGTTTTTTGGGGCTTTAAGAGTGGGCGAGTTAATTTCCCCTAGTAAGAAGAGAGCAGGGGGTTTGCAAGCGGAAGATGTAACAGGAGGAGGGGGGTGAGTGGAATTCTGGGTAAGGCGGTCGAAATCGGACCAAAGTGGAAAAGGTAAACGAGTGGTTCTGGGGGCGGTGGCAAGGGCGGGGTTGTGCCCGGTGAAATGTTATGAGCGATACGTCGCGCTGCGAGGGTGTAGGGGGGGGCGCTGTTATGTCATACGGATGGGGCTTTCTTGTCAAGGTGCCAGTTTACAGCTGTCTTCCGTAGATGTTTGCAGGTGTTGGGTTTGGATAAAGGTATTTATTCACCACACTCCTTTCGTATAGGGGCAGCCACGGAGGCTGTGTCATGGGGGTTGGGGCCTGATGTGGTGAAGTGCATAGGTCGTTGGGAGTCGGGGAGGTATAAGTCCTACGTGCGTCTTCACTTTATGTGATTTGTTTTCTCGTATCAGCATGCTGTTTTGGTTGGTGTTATCGTTGTTGTTCTTCTATTTCAGATGGTACACCTGCACTGGTGTGGATTCTTGGGCACTCATATGTGCTCTGGGGGGCGTTAAGGGCCGATGTGCGGCCAGATGGGCGGCAACTGGGGTTCCAAAGGTCGGCGGTGGTGATACTGTGGCTGGGCACGCGCGGTATGGTGTGGAGTCGAGTTTTGCCGGATTTACATCGGTATGCGCAGTTGGATCGGGTTCCTGATTTGTTGGTCCTTCATGTAGGGGGAAACGACTTAGGTACTCGCCCGTTTAGAGAATTAATTCGGGATGTGAAGTATGACCTTCTCCGGCTTTGGTCCTGTTTTCAGAAGGTAAAGGTGATTTGGTCGGAAATAGTGCCGCGTAGTGTATGGAGAAATGCGCGTTCGGTAGAGCGTGTAAACAAGGCCCGGGTGAAAGTCAATCGGGCGGTTTCCAGCTTTGTGGTAAAAAACGGGGGATTTTTTGTGCGGCACTACGATTTCGAGGATGGCCAAGGGAAGTATTGGCTAGGTGATGGAGTGCATCTCAATGCGGTGGGCATTGACCTATGGGCTTTGCGGATTCAGGAAGGAATCGAGCTGCAATGATGGATGGTGGGGACTCGCATACTTAAAGGTGGTCTAAGTATGCTCGTGTGGCGGATTGGGGGGTCCTTGGAGTTGGTGGTAATTTGAAGTAGGGGATTCATCAGAGGTATGGTCCCTAACAAATACATAATTGCTCATGGAGATGGGCGTATTTTGGACTCCTGCTGGGTGGTGTCCCGGGGAGTGGTTTTACATACTTGGCAAGCCAACTGCGGAGCAGAAAGGTGCCTCTGAGCCTGTAGGGGACGGCTGGGGGTAAGTAGCTATACAGGGGGCAGTTAGGCGCCAAAGTTTTGGAGCTCCAAGGACTTCCCCTTTCCTAGTAATGTTATTTATAAAGGAATGTTTTATGTTCATGTAAATTTGTTAATAAAATGGCTGCTGTGGCCGAAAATTTCCAACCCACTGTCTCGTGTGTCTCACTGGGGGATGGGAGAGAGACATGGGAGGAGGGGAAAAAAGGCCTGGAAGCAAGAAAGGGGGTGGACAGTATTGATGGGAAGGTTAAGCAAAAGGGTTCGAAATGGGGCGAGCTCTGTTATCCCATGGTCATGATATGGTGTTCACCACGAATGCACTCTCTAGGAAGCCTCTCATTGCCTCTAACAATTTTTTTTACAGCCTGTGATAACTTTTGTCAGTGTCAGTAGACTAAGGAGTAGTCTACAAGTAGCATGGAGTGTGACTGATTTACTAAAGTTTCCGGCACCTATGTTGTGAGAGAAGTTGTAGCGATCAATGCTAGAGACATTTTAATAATTTTCAATAGATGGACCATATTCCCCAACAGATGTGCACTGTGTTGATGGATACAAAATATGCTACAATACAATTTCACACTGGTGTAGCATGAGCAATACACCAGTGTAAGTAATTCTCCCCCAATTCAGGGCCGATTTTATAAAGAAGCAAACTGGGCAAACTAAAACTATCCTTTATTATTTGTTTAGTGTATGGTAGTGTAGGGTGTGACCTAGGCTCACCTATGCAAATCTATTGAAATGTTTGGTTAAATGCAGATTGGTAAATCAAACAGAAACCGGCCACCAGTGTTTTTGCTACATGGTGTCGGGAGTCTTACCCTGGGTGCCATGTTGCTGCAGGTCAGAAACAAGGGGATCTCTTCATTCCCGTTAGTGATGTAGGACACATCGGCATTGTAGTTACGTCAGAGCGTTAAGTGGGTGGGATTTAGTGCTCTATATAGTAAAGTGTTTTCCTGCCCCTGGGTGTTTGGTTGGCGTAGGCCTGTGTGACAACCTGAATAAAACAGGTTTGTATAGCAAAGAAATGTAAAAAATTCCACAATGCAGCACAATCCAAAAGTTAGTCAAACTTTATCAAGCAAATATAACGGAAAAGATCGGCGCAGTCAGGAATTACCTAGGAATTACTTCACTGGAGTTGCATTCATTCACGGAGAGGACTCTGTATTTGCATTATTGTCGATTTTTAAATGCGTAGTTTTAAATATTTTTAAATATGTTGTAATTTTAAGTATACAGTTTTAAATGCCGTTTTGGTTGTTCACAATCTACTGGTAAATTATTTATTATAGTGTACAGCGTTTGATTTTAATGCATGAGCATTTATTTTATGTCATTTTATTGCTATTTTTAAAATGTTATTATGTAGAAATAGTATAAATATTCTAAGTGACGGTGTGGAGGTCATGCCAGTGGAGGTCATGCCACGGAATAATCTGTAAGGGCATTTGCATTCGAGTCCAGACCGTTTGCTGGATTTTTTATTATGTGCTTTTAGAATTTGGAATATTCTGTGAGTACAATACATTTTTGCACATGAGAAAAGCAAGCTATTGCAATGCTTCACTATAGAAGTTCCTTTGTCTCAGCTTTTCCAATCTAGGGATTTCCATACGTAAAAGAGGACATTTCCAGTGAATTATCCACTAGCAACTTGCATCTATAAAGTACAAGGTGCATACCTCAAGTTGCAAGGATAGTGATAGAACATTTTAAGACCTTGTGACTTTTTCCTTTTGGATTTCTTTCCTCAAGCTACGGCTGTAGCCATCTTTATCTTGAATCTTAACGCATTAAATACACAGTGGCAAGAAACGTTAACTTGACTTTTTCAATGACTTTTCAATGACTTTTGTTGTCAGAGTCAAGATAAACTTGGCTACATCTGTAAGTAATCCCTGTCTGCCCCAATTTTTTCTTTTAGAGGTTTTAGATCTGTGTGGCAAGTCTTGTCCACGTAGGATAAGCTACAAATTAGATCAACTCCAGCGTACCACTATATAGCAAGAGAGGGCATGGCTCCAGCACATCGCTGTCGAGCAAGAGAGGAGGAGAGAGTGGAAGGTGGTGGAATGGACAGCACATCACTGTTGAGGAAAAGGAGAAAGACTGTCTAAGTATCGACGCCAAGTAAGGCAAGAGGTCTAGAGGGACTAAAAATTGCTGCAGTTGCAGAGGGTGCCGCGAGTAAATCCACAGATTGGGCAGGTGGAGGGAGAGGAATTTGTACACAGTGAGATGAACTGTGACTGCAATGTAGGGTGATGCCAAAGAGTTAATGATCCGTGGAGGGCAGCCGCCATTAACAGGACTATGATGCAGGAAATAAATATTATAACATAATTACTTAACACTAAAGAGCAGTATGTTAGGCTTCCTGTCAGTGTGACTGTCACGTCACAATGACAGTTAGAACACATTACACTACGTAGTTAGTGTAATGTATTATAGCAGCGATCAAAGCTGCAAGTCCTCAAGTCCCCTAATGGGACAAGTAAAAAAAAGTTAAAAAAAAGTTAATAAAAGTGTAAAAAGCCCAACCTTCTGGAAAATCCACAGTCCTATAAAGATAACAATTACATGTTTTAAAGAGGCTCGGTCACTGGTTTATTAATGCCCTATCTCCTAACTAATCTAATAGGCGCTTTGCTGCTGATAACTACAGTGTGATTTATTTTCAAAAACTTTTATTATTTGCAAAGTGATGAGCATTTTTCTAAATATGCTAATGTGGCTCTAATAGCCAAATGGCAGGTGACTCTTTCTTTTCACTCTGTGCGGTGTCATGTTTTCTGTAGGACGCTGTCCAATCAGCATACAGCTTCTCCCCCTTCCCTGCCCAGCAACACAGGCTGATCATATAGTATACAGCTTCCATTCCTGACTATGTTTTCAACTGGTGACACCTCTGGTTGTGTCACAGCTAGAACTGGGAGCCTGGTGTCATATGAAACATTAGAATCTACTCTTTCATATGCCACCACTGTCCTAGGTGGTCCACAGCTGGAGATATGGCTATTTGAATTGATCCCCCTTCTCTCCATCCTCAGTCTCTCACACTGTGTAAAGCAGCTTCATGCTGATAGGACAGCGTCAAGAGGCTGTGAGGTAGCTCCACCTCAGGAGAATCGCTGGTGTTGACACCGACTTGTCAAGTATAGACTCATTTGCATATTTAGAAAAAGGCTCATAACTTCTAAAATAAACGTTTTGGGACACAATTTTCACTAGCAATATCAGTGTGACAGCACCTATTAGATAGCTAGCAGATTGGGCATTACTAAACTAGTAACAAATCCTCTTTAAATGCATTTAACTAAACTATTCAACAGATATGCATAGGTGGGCCCAGGTAATTAAATGAGGGAACTTAACGGAATTAACCTCTTCCCGCGCTGCGCCGCAACTGTACGTCCTGTAGAGGGCTTGCTTCCCGCACCCGGACGTACAGTTGCGGACTGGTTCCTGGCGCACACTGTCCTAACGGACAGTATCCGGGAACCGGGAGGTCAGCTGTCCCCGTCCACTGACACTCCAGTCTTGCCAGTCAGCAGACCATAGCCGCTGATTTCGGCAATTAACCCCTTAAATGCGGCGACCGATTGTGATTGCCACAATTAAAGTGTTTGAAGCATATCGGCAGCCCGCACAAAGTGATTGTGGGGGCGGCTGCCAATGCTTGTCATGGCAAACGGAGGCCAGACAATGGCCTCCGGGTTGCCATGTACGGAAGCCTAAGAGGAGCAGCCGGAGGCTGGTCCTCCTAGGCTTCCTGTCAGTGTGACTGTCACGTCACAATGACAGTTAGAACACATTACACTACGTAGTTAGTGTAATGTATTATAGCAGCGATCAAAGCTGCAAGTCCTCAAGTCCCCTAATGGGACAAGTAAAAAAAAGTTAAAAAAAAGTTAATAAAAGTGTAAAAATAAGTTATGTTAAAGAGGCTCTGTCACCAGATTCTCAAATCCCTATCTCCTATTGCATGTGATCGGCGCTGCAATGTAGATAACAGTAACGTGTTGTTTGTTTTTTTTAAAACGTTCATTTTTGGCCAAGTTATGAGCTATTTTATATATATGCAAATGAGCTTTGAAATGGACAACTGGGCGTGTTTTTATCCGTATGTCCAACTGGGCGTGTATTGTGTTTTTAACTGGGCGTGTTTACTTGTTTTACTAACTGAGCGTTGTGAATAGAAGTGTATGATGCTGACCAATCAGTGACCAATCAGCATCATGCACTCCTCTCCATTCACTTAAACAGCACATAGTGTTCTTATTAGAACGATGTGCAGCCACATACACAAGTGTCCTGATAATGAATACACATGACCTCCAGCCTGGACGTCATGTGTATTCAGAATTCTGACACTTCTGAATCCTTTCTGTGAGATTTCCAGCAAGGGAAACGAAATCTCGTTTACCTCGTAAATTCAGCTCAAAGGTGTACATAGTCTTTAGGGTATGTGCACACACAAAATTAAAAACGTCTGAAAATACAGAGCTGTTGGGGGTGTGGCCTGGACGAGCATGAGAGCGTACGCTTAAGTTATTTTTCTCCCTCTAAGTGAAGCACAAAACGTCTCATTTAAACCACAACTGTGGAAGTGGACAGATAATATTAACCAGGGATTACCTGGGTACGAGTGGATTGAGAGGACAGCGTGATTCAGAGCTTCCGGCGTATCTCCTGCTTGTCGGCTCCTCTCAGTGTGGCTACGGCCTCAAACACGTGGAAACCAGGGACTAAAGTGGAGCTGGAGACCAGCCGTTGGTGAGTTGCACGAAGCAGTGTGCTTGCTGCTCGGCATCTGCAGACACAGCTAGCAGAGACTACCATCCCCCCTGCTAGCAGAGACTGCCTTCCCCCGGCTAACATAGACTGACATCCTCCGGATAGCAGAGACTACCTTCCCCAGGCTAACAGAGACTGACATCCTCCGGATAGTAGAGGTTACCATCCCCCTGCTTCTTTCCATCCTTACCTCTGCTCACAGTAGCTGCTGAACCTCCTAGTGAATACGCCGACTACATCATACAGCATTCTTCATCTCCACAGTGACATTTTGAATTGCCACTGTTTGCTCACATTGTACCTGTCTGCCATTGCAATATAAAGCGTCTGTTACCTAAATTTATTCCAGTGTACTGCAATACACCGGTCTTGTCCTACTCCTTCCTGCTGGAGTCATTATTTGAATGTGAGAAATCCTCCATTTTACAAGTCACATATTATATATTTAACTGACTCTCGGTCTGAAGACATACTGTTTTCGTTTCACCATGGGTGGCACAACTAAGAAAACTGCCAAGTCCAAACCTACGAAAGTCACGAGTTCTTTCAACATTCTTCGTCCCAGTCCTTAGACCATCTTCTCCTTCCCCCTCCTCTAGAGCAGACTCTCTAGATGGTGAGATTCATGATCCCCTGGATTCTCACCCTGTGCCAGAAGCAGTGATTAAAAAGCTTTTAAACTCACTGAGAGATTCTCTTCAAACGGATATTAGACAAGCCTTGGGGGAGTTAAGAGCTGACATTCAATCCATTGCTACTCGTACAGATCATATAGAAAACAAGATGGCGGCTTTTGCTAAATTTCACAACTCCTTGATTGATGCTAATGCTACCTTAGAAGAAGAAGTTCAGAGACTTTCTACCAAAGTTCTAGATCTGGAAGATAGATCTAAAAGAAACAATATACGAATTTGGGGTATTCCAGAATCTATTACTCCGGATTTGTTATCTCCATACCTGAAAGAGCTTATGTCCGTTGTCCTTCCTCAAAGATCTGAGCTTGACCTCACCATTGATAGAATTCATCGGATTCCCAAGCCGCGACATATTGCTGCCCACCTTGCTAGGGATACTATTGCTCGGATCCATTTCTACCATGTCAAGGATGATTTCTTGAAAGCTCTAAAAACCTCTCCAGACCTTCCGGATAAATTTAAAGAGATATCAATTTACCCAGACCTATCGGCAACTACTATGTTACGTAGAAAGGAATACTTACCTATGACCAAACTCCTGAGAGAAAAATGAATCCTGTACAAATGGGGATTTCCGGTCAAGCTAATAATTTCAAGGAATGGATCTCAACATGTGTGTTTCTCTCCGGCGGAAGCAAGAGATCTTCTTCGCACCTGGGGTCTCTTTTTTACCCCTCCTAATAGTCCTATTCGTAATCAAGGCACAAGACCAGAAATGATGACGCCTCTCTGGTCTGAAAAGGTTACTCGTTCTAAGCGCAGAGCTGAGGATTGAAACTGTCCATGTCTGCTTCACTTTTAGATGGTTGAGCTTCAAACAACTGTGTAACTTTCTGCTTGGTTCGCTTTGTGGCCCTTTGATAGAGGGTAAAGAAGTTCCACAGACTTTTGCCTCCGTTGTTTCTTCCCTGCAAGAGGGATATTGGTTCTACTGTTCATCAGTTATATACTGTTGTGTGTTGATAATAAGATTGACTACTTCCTGATTCTTTTGCGGTACCATTGATGGGAATCAAGTTTCTTTCCTTAAATGTCCATGGTTTGAATTCTCCATTTAAAAGGTTATATTGATATATTGAAAAATGTACGAAATAAGTTGAAATCCTTGAATTTGGGCTATTATGAAACTAATTTGAAACGAATGAAATGGAATTTCTACACTCAGGGCGATAGGCATTGCAAATTATTGGCGAATAGAGTAAAAAATAAATCCGCTAAAGCTAAAATTTCTCACCTCAAAGCGAAAGATGGCGTTGATACTTTTGATCCTCAAAAAATAGCAGATGCGTTCGCAGATTACTATAGTGATTTATATAATTTGAAGGAAGATCCTTCTCTTCCACAAGTAACTTTAAAAAAAGCTCGGGAATTTTTGTCAGCCCTGAACTTACCAAAACTGTCTGATCAACAACTGAACAGCCTAAATGACCCTATTTCGGAGCAGGAAGTCAGAAAACTTATTAGATCCTCGAACAAAAAACAAAATAAGACCCCAGGCCCAGATGGCCTTCCCAATGAGTATTATAAAACTTTTATTAACGTTCTGTCCCCGTACTTTCTGGGTTTGGTAAATAATATAGCACGTAATGGCTCTCCTCCCGCGGAAATGTTGAAAGCCATAATTGTTACTATCCCTAAACCTGGGAAACCCCCTGATTCTCCGGCTAATTTTAGACCGATTTCACTGTTAAATAATGATATAAAACTCTTTGCTAAATTACTGGCTTCGAGACTTAACAGGTGCCTAGCTTCTCTGATTGCTCCAGATCAGGTTGGTTTTATTACAGGCCGTCAGGCCAGAGACGGAACTAGGAGGAGTCTTGATCTTATTCAAATTGCGCATACCTTCAAGGTCCCTGCGGTGCTGATTTCATTGGATGCGGAAAAAGCCTTTGACAGGGTTAATTGGCATTTTCTAGAAGCTGTCCTGGACAAATTTGGTTTTCAAGCCTTTATTAAGGATGCGATCCTTTCTTTATATACCTCCCCATCGGCCCTGATTTTTACGTCAGGTTTCTTTTCAAAACATATCCAAATCAGTAATGGCACTCGTCAAGGGTGTCCGTTATCCCCCTTAATTTTTACCCTATGTATGGAACCATTTGCTGAACTTATACGTAGTTCCCCTGACATCCAGGGCCTTCAGGTCGGCCCTATTGAGCATAAAATCGGGTTGTATGCGGATGACGTCTTGTTATTTTGTAAATCGCCTCTAACAACGATTCCTGCAATTCTTAAAGTTATAAAATATTATTCAGCAGTTTCCTTTTATAAATTGAATGTTGCTAAATCCTCCATGATGCCTATTCATATTTCCCCACAAATGAGAGCGTCTATCTCTAAATTTAAATTTACTTGGGCGGAATCGGGTCTGAAATATCTGGGGATTACGCTCACTCCCAACCCTTCTCAGGTAATCCCTACTAATTTGTCTTCTCTTATTGGGGCTCTTAAACAGGATTGTATACAATTTGAAAATGTTCATCTTTCATGGTTCGCTAGAATACAATTAGTTAAGATGTTTTTGCTCCCCAAATTTTTATATCTATGCAGAACTATTTCATATATCCTTCCAGGTTCTATTACAGCACGACTCCAATCCTTATTTCTTAATTTTATTTGGAATAAGAAGAGAGCTAGAGTAGCTAAGAATCTCCTTTATCGCAAAATAAAAAATGGAGGGATGGGTGTACCAAATGTTGTAGCCTATAACGTAGCGGCTATTGCAGACCAACTATATCCCTTTTGGAATGATGCAACCCCCTTTTTGTGGCCTGTCTTGGAAGAGAATAGTCACCCTAAATTTTCATTTAAATCTACTCTTAGGGCATGACCACACGTGGCGGATTTCCTCCGCAACTGTCCGCATCAATGCCGCACAGAATCTGCGTTGCAGATTCTGCTGCGGATCTGCACAAAATGTGCAGTAAGTTGATGCGGACTAGCTGCTGCGGACTGCGGTAAAAGTACTTCCCTTCTCCCTATTCAGTGCAGGATAGAGAGAAGGGACAGCACTTTCCCTTGTGAAAGTCAAAGAAATTCATACTTACCGGCCGTTGTCTTGGTGACGCGTCCCTCCTTCGGCATCCAGCCCGATCTCCCTGGATGACGCGGCAGTCCATGTGACCGCTGCAGCCTGTTATTAGCCTGTGATTGGCTGTAGCCGTCACTTAGACTGAAACGTCATCCTGGGAGGCCGGACTGGAGACAGAAGCAGGGAGTTCTCGGTAAGTATGAACCTCATTTTTTTTTACAGATACATGTATATTGGGATCGGTAGTCACTGTCCCGAGTGCAGAAACAGTTACTGCCGATCGCTTAACTCTTTCAGCACCCTGGACAGTGACTATTTACTGACGTCTCCTAGCAACGCTCCCGTCATTACGGGAGCCCCATTGACTTCCTCAGTCTGGCTGTAGACCTAGAAATACATAGGTCCAGCCAGAATGAAGAAATGTCAAGTTAAAAAAGCAAGACGGATCCGCAGCACACATAACATGTGCATGACAGCTGCGGACTTCATTGCGGAAATTAGAATCTCCATTGAAGTCAATGGAGAAATTCCGCCATGAGTCCGCCACTGCTCCGCAACAGACAGAGCATGCTGCGGACACCAAATTCCGCTCCGCAGCCTATGCTCCGCAGCGGAATTTTACGCCTCGTCTAAACGAACACTGCTAAATTAAAGTGTAAGTCAATGGACAAACGGCTCCGCTGCGGATTAACGCTGCGGAGTGTCCGCAGCGCAATTTAAGTGAAATTCCGCCACGTGTGAACCCAGCCTTATAGCGACTTTATTAGGAGCTAAGGTACCAAAATCTACTTTGACTTCTATGACCGATTCTTTACAGGTGTGGGTACGATATGTTTGCAAAAATAAGTGGGTTCATGTGTCGAAAGAATGTATTCCACTTTCTGTTCTTGAGCTCTTTATTCCACATATTTGCATGTCTCCTTGGATTGCCGCAGGTATGAAGGTTATTTCTGATTTTTATAACTCTGACACTTTTCAGACGTTTGAAGACTTACAGAAGGTTTATCAACTCTCCCATAACCTTTTTTACCAATATCTGCAAATCAGCATTGTATCCAATCCATGAAACTTCCTCACTCACCTACTAATCTCACTTCATTCCACAAATTCTTACATAAAGGGCAGGGATATTCAATGGGTTTACCACAATTTTATGATTTGATCCTTGCTTTAGATAGTAAGGGTAAAACAAGTTACATGTTAAAATGGGAAAGGGAACTGGGTTCAGTTTTTCCTGAAGATACCTGGATTAAAGCTTCAAATTGGGCCGCAAAGCACTCTAAATGTGTAAATCATACTGAATTAATGCGGAAAATTCACCTGAGGGGGTATTTAACACCTTCAAGAATAGCGCATATCATCACTGGTTCTTCTAAACTTTGTTGGAGAGGTTGTGGACAAATAGGATCCCCTCTACATATGTGGTGGTCATGTCCATCAGTGTCTGGCCCTTGGGTTCGGGTATTTTCACTTATTTTGTAATTCGCACAGATTCCCGTGCCGATATCCCCTACCTTAGCAATTTTGGATATTAATCTGGAGGAAATAGATCCGCTAGATAGATTACTTATCCACCATATTCTTATAGCCACTAGAATGGCCATCGCACAATCTTGGAAATCTCAGATTTCCCCCTCTATCCAGGAGGTTATTAGAAGGGTTAATAGCCAATGTTATCATGAATCATATTTCGTTTCTGATTTATTTCTTCATGTTCGGAATGTGAGGAGATGGAATTCTTGGACTCATTCAAAATACTATATTTAATTATGATCTTCAATGGCTAATTTGAGATGTGTTTTACTTGTATGGAGTGTCATTCTAATACGAACAGTATTGTGTGTTTGTCACTTATGTGTATTTTTTATTTTTTTGTAATGTATAAAAATCTTTCAATAAAAATTAAGATTTAAAAAAAAAAGAAAAAAGAAAATACTGATTTTCAGCAGTTTTTTTAGCAACTCATGTTTTTCGCTGCGTTTTTACGGCCATTTTTGTAGCTGTTTTTCTATAAAGTCGATGCAAAACGGCTCCAAAAACGGCTCAGGAAGTGACATGCAGTTATTTTTCGCTTGCATTTTTTTACTCGGCCGTTTTAAAAAAAGTATTTCCCATTTAAATTAATGGGCAGATGTTTGTAGGTGTTCTGCTTCCGATTTTTTTGCCGTTTTTCGGGACGTTTTACGGCCAGAAAAACGTCTGAAAACACTACGTGTGCACATACCCTTACACCTCATTCACACGACAGGGTCCGAGTGTTGGCCGATAAAATCGGCCGTTTTGGGCCGTTTTTCCCGGCCAGTTTGCATCCGTTTTGCATCCGTTCCAATTCCGTTCCGGGCCGTGTTGCCGCTTTTAACACGTTTTGCATCCGTTTTTTTTTCATGTCCGTTTTAAAATCGGATGAATTTCATTTAAATTTGTTGCCACACACAGCCCTTTGTAGATAATGCCACACAGCCCCCTGTAGGTAATGGCACCCAGCCCCCTGTTGGTAATGCCACCCAGCCCCCTGCAGGTAATGCCACCCAGCCCCCTGCAGGTAATGCCAACCAGCCCCCTATAGGTAATGCCACCCAGCTCCCTATAGATAATGCCATCTTGCCCCCTGTAGGTAATGCCACCCTGCCCCCTGTAGGTAATGCCACCCTGCCCCTTGTAGGTAATGCCACCCAGCTCCCTGCTGGTAATGCCACCCAGCTCCCTGTTGGTAATGCCACCCTGCCCCCTGTAGGTAATGCCACCCTGTCCCTTGTAGGTAATGCCACCCAGCTCCCTGTTGGTAATGCCACCCAGCTCCCTGTTGGTAATGCCACCCTGCCCCTTGTAGGTAATGCCACCCTGCCCCTTGTAGGGGTAATGCCACCCTGCCCCTTGTAGGTAATGTCACCCAGCTCCCTGCTGGTAATGCCACCCTGCCCCTTGTAGGTAATGCCACCCTGCCCCTTGTAGGTAATGCCACCCAGCCCCCTGCAGGTAATGCCACCCAGCCCCCTGTAGGTAATGCCACCCAGTCCCCTGTAGGTAATGCCACCCTGCCCCCTGTAGGTAATGCCTCCCTGCCCCCTGTAGGTAATGCCACCCTGCTCCCTGTTGGTAATGCCACCCAGCTCCCTGTTGGTAATGACACCCTGCCCCTTGTAGGTAATGCCACCCTGCCCCTTGTAGGTAATGCCACCCTGCCCCTTGTAGGTAATGCCACCCAGCTCCCTGTTGGTAATGCCACCCTGCCCCTTGTAGGTAATGCCATCCTGCCCCTTGTTGGTAATGTCACCCAGCTCCCTGTTGGTAATGCCACCCTGCCCCTTGTAGGTAATGCCACCCAGTCCCCTGCAGGTAATGCCACCCAGCCCCACAGCCCCCTGTAGGTTGCACCCCCCCCCCCCACATTCAAGGAGAAGTCACTGACTTCAATGTCCATATATGGACAGTGTAGTCACGAACTTCTCCTGGAGAGGAATTCCCTGCCACAGGTCGGGAATTCTGCTTCAGAAGTGAGTGACGTCACTGTGTCCATATATGGACAGTGTAGTCCCTCACTTCTCCTGTAGCGGAATCCCCAGCCATAGAGTCGGGGATTCCACTGCAGAAGTGAGTGACATCGCTGTGTCCATATATGGACAGTGTAGTCACTCACTTCTCCTGTAGCGGAATCCCCGGCCATAGAGTCGGGGATTCCGCTGCAGAAGTGAGTGAGATCGCTGTGTCCATATATGGACAGTGTAGTCACTCACTTCTCCTGTAGCGGAATCCCCGGCCATAGAGTCGGGGATTCCGCTGCAGAAGTGAGTGAGATCGCTGTGTCCATATATGGACAGTGTAGTCACTCACTTCTCCTGTAGCGGAATCCCCGGCCATAGAGTCGAGGGATTCCACTGCAGAAGTGAGTGACATCGCTATGTCCATATATGGACAGTGTAGTCACGCACTTCTCCTGTAGCGGAATACCCGGCCATAGAGTCGGGGATTCCGCTGCAGAAGTGAGTGACTTTGCTGTGTCCATATATGGACAGTGTAGTCATGCACTTCTCCTGTAGCGGAATCCCCGGCCATAGAGTCGGGGATTCCACTGCAGAAGTGAGTGACATCTCTATGTCCATATATGGACAGTGTAGTCACGCACTTCTCCTGTAGCGGCATCCCCGGCCATAGAGTCGGGGATTCCGCTGCAGAAGTGAGTGACTTCGCTGTGTCCATATATGGACAGTGTAGTCACGCACTTCTCCTGTAGCAGAATCCCAAATCCCCGGCCGGGGATTGGGGATTCCGACTTCTACAGGGAGCAAAAGAAGACTCTGCACTGTGAGGAGGAGACAGCGCGCGAGCGACGGAATACATGGCCGTCACTCAGGACACATTCAGGTGATGGCCGTGTATTACCTGGCCCCATAGACTTCTATGGGAGCCGGGCGAACGGGGAATGGCCGAAAATAGGGCATGTCCCATTTTTTGACGGCCAGGTTTCCCGGGCCGTCAAAACATCGGTCGTGTGAATAGCCCCATTATGGTTCTATTGTTCCTAATGCAGCCGGGTGACGGCCGATTTATGAACGGCCGGGTGACGGCCAATTTATGAGCGGCCGTCACCTGGCCGGGAAACCCTGTCGTGTGAATAAGGGCTTAAAGTAATGCACGTCACTTGTTCCATGTTGATTTTATTTTGCATAAAGCAAAAAGCATACCTTTAAGTAATACTAAACATGCTCTTCCCTTCAGCTTCTAACCTTGTCATGCTATCACACTGGGAAGAATTTGTTAAAAACCCATTTCACATTACATCTAGTATGCAATTATGTTGTTTCAGCGTTGCTGAAGTCTCAGTGACTCTTATTCGGGTCAGCAGTGGCGTAACTACCGCCGTAGCAGCAGTAGCGGTTGCTACGGGGCCCG
Source organism: Rhinoderma darwinii (assembly GCF_050947455.1). Taxonomy (NCBI): domain Eukaryota; kingdom Metazoa; phylum Chordata; class Amphibia; order Anura; family Rhinodermatidae; genus Rhinoderma; species Rhinoderma darwinii. The sequence continues at coordinate 110,087 of NW_027461757.1, read as the reverse complement.
CGGCATGAGGGGGCCCGTGTCGCCCTCCGGCACGGGCCCCCACCATGGCCGGAGGCTCCGCTAGCAGCCGCTATGGCTGCTACAGCGGGACGCCACTTAACACTACGGCAGAGCAGGGAGGTATCTCCCCGCTCTGCCATTAACTGGTTCCCGACCGCTGGCTGTATTTTTACGGCCAGCGGTCAGGGTCCTTAAAACCCGAGCCATAAACTTTCTACGGCTCGGGTTTTAACTTGCTGCCCGCGCGATCGGGCAGCTGAATGTCGGGTCTCCGGCTGTCAGTGACTGCCGGGGACCCTGAGGAGAAGATAGAAGCAGCTTTCGCTGCTTCTGTCTTCTCTGATCACTTGTACACAGCGCTGAATGCGCGCTGTGTACAGGAATAGACAGCAGCAGCGGCGCTGTCTCTATTCCTCCCGGTGATCATGTGACTGGTCACATGATCGCCGGGTGCCGTTAGTGGCAGGCTGCTGCTGGGTCTTACTAGACCCAGCACAGCCCTATTAGTGACAATCGTCACTATGAGAGGGCTGATTTCCCCTGTAACTGGGGCTGCTGTGCAGCTCCAGTTACAGTGGAAAAACATAGTGTAAAAGAAAGAAAAAATATATATAAAGTTCCCCAAAGGTCTTCTTTGACCTTTGGGGGACAGACCATAGTAATAAAAAAATAATAAAGTAAAGTGCAAAAAAAATGTAAATAATAAATACACATAAAATACCCACCCCCAAAAAAAAACGTTCCCCCCCCGCCAATCATTGTTGTAACGCTAGCGCTGACCCAATTACCCTAATATAGACATGTAATATATAAAAATTTACGGTAGACAATGACGATCACAAATAAAAGGTCTATTTTAGGGTAAAACTATGTTATTACCCAAAAAAAAATAGCTGAAATGTAAAAAAGCTTATTTTTTTACTATTATTTTCAAACTTTATGAATAAAAATTCTAAAATAGCAAAAAAGGTGTGTATAAAAATGATAAGAAAAAGAAACCTACATTATCTACGGAAAAAAAACATTGCAAAAATCACGTCGTTAGCCCAACAAATAAAAAAGTTATAGCCATTTAACTAACACGTGCAAAAAATGGCTAAACGGTGTATGGTCCTGAAGGCGCAAAATAAAGCAAAAGACATGTATCCCCTCTCCACAGTATAGGGGATACATGTGTGATCGCTGGCAGGGATAGGGAGAACGGGGGACTGAAAGTCCCCTGAAGTTCTCCATCACAAACCTCGGACTTCCGGGGTCTGTGTCGGCAGCTCCGTAGAAATGAATGGAGCGCCGGTCGTGCTTGTGCGCATGCGTGACCAGCGCTCCTTTCATTTTTATTGAGCTGCGCAGATGCCAGAAGTCAGAGGTTTGTCATGGAGAAGTTCAGGGGACTTTCAGTCTCCCGTTCTCCCTATCGCTGCCAGCGATCACTCATGTATCCCCTATCCTGTGGAGATCCTGTGGAGAGGGGATACATGTATTTTGTAGGACACACTGTAGGTCGCATTTTTTTGGGAGGGGGGACGCTGTATGGCGTTCCCTACAGGGGGGGGGAACGCTGTATGGCGTTCCCTACAGGGGGAGCTGTATGGCGTTCCCTACAGGGGGGGCTGTATGGCGTTCTCTACAGGGGGGGCTGTATGGCGCTCCCTACAGGGGGTGCTGTATGGTGTTCTCTACAGGGGGGGCTGTATGGCGTTCTCTGCAGGGGGGCTGTATGGCGTTATCTACAGGGGGGCTGTATGGCGTTCTCTACAGGGGGATGTATGGCGCTATCTACAGAGGGGGGGCTGTATGGCGTTATCTACAGGGGGGGGCTGTAAAAAAGGCACTATCTACAAGGGGGGGAGGGTTGTGTGACACCCAGGGGAGGGGGGGCCCCAGTCAAAAGTTTGCTATGGGGCCCAGTCTTTCCTAGTTACGCCCCTGCGGGTCAGTAAAAGAAATGCTGGATTATCACAAACTAAAATAATTGGTCTGCAGCTTGATCGGTTTAACTCCCTATCTGCCACATTAACCCTATAACAGCCGCAGTCATTTATTTTCTTTCAAAGAAGAGACAGGAATTGAGTACTAGCAATAAAGAAGAAAAGAAACTAAATATTTCACAAAATAAAAACTGCCATAAAGTGCAAATCTGCTTCTAGCCAGGCTCACATAGCACTTTGTGTTGCAGGTAGAAATAACATAGTAGCAAGATGTACAATGTTAGTGGATGAGAATTTATGAAGCACATTCCAGTTTATACTAATCTGGTTTTGTAACTGGCTCTAGGTGTGTCATTTGTAATTTAAAAACAAAACATAATATTACAGTATATTTAAAAAAAAACCACAAAATACAGTGATTCCTCGGGTCACAATGGCCTATGGTAACAATCAATTTCACTTGCAATGGTTAAACAATGGCCACAGTGAACAGCCAATCAGAGAATTACATGGGAAGCAAGTACTGGCACTGTATTACTGAATTACATAAACTAATTTGCTGTCTACTAAATCATCTCTGAGATACAGTGTAGTGTATTATGTCCTGTATTACTCCTTACCTACAGTATACTATATAGTGTACTGCAATCTACAGCTACTGTACTGCTATGTATCAACATCTACTGTACTGCTATCCACATTTGCTACATGTACTGTACTGCTTTCTACCTGCACTACATGTTCTGTACTGCTATCTACCTATAATACATGTACTGTACTGCTCTCTACCTGTACTACATGTACTGTACTGCTTTCTACCTGCACTACATGTTCTGTACTGCTATCTACCTATAATACATGTACTGTACTGCTCTCTACCTGTACTACATGTACTGTACTGCTCTCTACCTGTACTACATGTACTGTACTGCTCTCTACCTGTACTACATGTACTGTACTGCTCCCTACCTGTACTACACTGCTCTATACCTGTACTACATGTACTGTACTGTTCTCTACCAGTACTGTATGTAATGTATTACTCTCTACCTGTACTACATGTTCTGTACTGCTATCTACCTATACTACATGTACTGTACTGCTATCTACCTGTACTTCATGTACTGTACTGCTATCTACCTGTACTGCACTGCTCTATATCTGTACTAAATGTACTTTACTGCTCTCTACCAGTACTGTATGTAATGTATTACTCTCTACCTGTACTACATGTACTGTACTGCTCTATATCTGTACTACATGCACTGTACTATTCTCTACCTGTACCACATGTACTGTATTTGTGTCTATCTGTACTACATGTACTGTACTGCTCCTTACCTGTACTACATGTTATGTACTTCTCTCTACCTATACTACATGTTCTGTACTGCTATCTACCTATACTACATGTACTGTACTGCTATCTACCTGTACGACACTGCTCTATATCTGTATTACATGTCCTGTACTGCTCTCTACCAGTACAGTATGTAATCTATTACTCTCTACCTGTACTACATGTACTGTAATGCTCTATATCTGTACTACATGTACTGTACTGCTCTCTACATGTACTACACTGCTCTATATCTGTACTGCATGTACAGTACTGCTCTCTACCAGTACTGTATGTAATGTATTACTCCCTACCTGTACCACATGTACTGTACTATACTGCTCTCTGCCTGTACTCTTTCATCTACCTGTACTATTCTCTACCTGTACTACATGTACTGTACGGCTCTCTTCCTGTACTACATGACCTATACTACATGTACTGTGCTGCTCTCTACCGGTTCTACATGTACTGTACTGCTCTCTACCTGTATTTCATGTAGTGTACTGCTTTCGGCCTGTACTACATGTACTTTTCTGCTCTCTACCTGTGCTATATGTACTTTACTGTTTTCTACCTGTACTATATGTACTGTACTATCTAACTGTACTGGTCTCTATCTCTACTATATGTACTGTACTGCTCTTTACCTGTGCTACATTTACTATACTGCTATCGACCTGCACTCCCTCTCGGCGGCGCGCCTGGACGCGCGCGCTTGCGGTCGTTCGCGCGCTCGCTCGTACGCGCGCAAGCGGGCGGTGTTTCGCGGCGGTGATAAGAGGGGGGCCCGCAGCTCACGGCGGTGTTAAACGAGAGGGGGGCCCGCAGCTCACGACATTGTTTTTTTCTACCAAAGGCAAGTAGCGGCAGTTGCCGGGCCCCCCTTTCAATTAAGTTTGGCCGGGCCCCCTACACTACTACCCCTAATACCCCCCTGATGGCGGCCCTGATTACATATACTGTACTGCTTTCAACCTGTACTATATGTACTTTACTGCTCTCTACTTTTACTATATGTACTGTACTGCTATCTAACTGTGCTTCTCTATCTGTACTGTATGTACTGTACTGCTCTTTACCTGTGCTACATGTACTATACTGCTATCTACCTGTGCTACATGTATTGCACTGTTCTCTACCTGTATTCCATGTACTGTGCTGCTCTCTACCTGTATTACATGTATTGTACTGTTCTCTACCTGTACCTGTACTACATGTACTTTACTGTTTTGTACCTGCATTACACGTACTGTGTTGCTCTCTACCTGTATTACATGTACTGTACTGCTCCCTACCTGTGCTATATGTACTTTACTACTAACTGTACTGCTCTCTACCTGCACTATAAGTACTGTACTGCTCTTTACCTGTGCTATCTACCTTTACTATATGTACTGTACTGTTCTCTACCTGTATTCCATGTATTGTGCTGCTCTCTACCTGTATTACATGTATGGCACTGCTATTTACCTGTGCTACAGTTACTATACTGCTCTCTACCAGTACTACATGTACTGTACTGCTATCTACCTGTACTATATGTACTGTACTGTTCTCTACCTGTACTACATGTACTTTACTGTTTTGTACCTGTATTACATGTACTGTGTTGCTCTCTACCTGTATTACATATACTGTACTGCTTTCGACCTGTACTATATGTACTTTACTGCTCTCTACCTTTACTATATGTACTGTACTGCTATCTAACTGTACTGGTCTCTATCTCTACTATATGTACTGTACTGCTCTTTACCTGTGCTACATTTACTATACTGCTATCGACCTGCACTATATGTACTGTACTGTTCCCTACCTGTACTACATGTACTTTACTGTTTTGTACCTGTATTACATGTACTGTGTTGCTCTCTACCTGTATTACATATACTGTACTGCTTTTGACCTGTACTATATGTACTTTACTGCTCTCTACCTTTACTATATGTACTGTACTGCTATCTAACTGTACTGGTCTCTATCTCTACTATATGTACTGTACTGCTCTTTACCTGTGCTACATTTACTATACTGCTATCGACCTGCACTATATGTACTGTACTGTTCCCTACCTGTACTACATGTACTTTACTGTTTTGTACCTGTATTACATGTATTGTGTTGCTCTCTACCTGTATTACATATACTGTACTGCTTTCGACCTGTACTATATGTACTTTACTGCTCTCTACCTTTACGATATGTACTGTACTGCTATCTAACTGTACTGTTCTCTACCTGTACTACATGTACTTTACTGTTTTGTACCTGCATTACATGTATTGTAATGCTATCTACCTATACTTCATGTACTGTACTGCTTTTGACCTGTACTATATGTACTTTACTGCACTTTACCTGTACTATATATACTATACTACTATCTAACTGTACTGCTCTCTATCTGTACTATATGTACTGTACTGCTCTGTACTTGTGCTACATGTACTGCACTGCTATCTACCTGTACGGCATGTACTGTACGGCTCTTTACCTGGGCAATGTGTAATGTACTGCTATCTACCTGTACTACATGTACTGTACTGTTCTTTACCTGTTCTACATATACCTTACTGATATCAAACTGTGCTTCTTTGGATTGTAGGTGAGGATGACTCCATTATATTTTTATTCTACACTGTGTGTATAGTACATGACCTTGAAGAAGCTCTTGTACTCTACATAAAAGTGATTCTCCAGCTTTCTGCAACTCTTTCTTGCTTTAGTTTTATAAGTTTTGTGCTTATCTTATTTTATTTGATCTTTTAGCTTATTTTATCTTTTATTTTAGGTTGATATTTTGGGGACTTTATGGTCTTACTTTACAATATTTTTAAGAATGGTTGTTAGAATGGTTGGCATGTAGGTAATACTGTAAGTTGAGGAAGCACTGTACAGTATAAAGTTAAATCATCTTTGTTCTTACAGTAAAGCTTTATTAACATTTGACTTTCCCCATGTATTTTCGTCCTGTATTCATCTACTTGCTATAGACACCACCATGCTGTGCTGGAGCATCCCAACTTACAAAAAAAAAACTATAAACATTGCTGTAGAGGATGCGAGACACTTTTCCATTTGTTTTCAAGAAGGCAGTTTTTGCACAATGTGAATTAAACCCTTAATACCAAAGGTGTTTTAACCCCTTAACGCTCCAGGACATACTATTATGTCATGGTAAGTGCATCGTTCGCGCTCCATGACATAATAGTATGTCATGGAGTAAACACGGCGCCGTTCGGGCGGGGCGCGTGCATGAGCTGTGATAGCTGCTGTTTCCGACAGCAGACTATCACTGCTCAATGTGCCGGGACCGATCGCGGTGGTCCCCGCAGATTTAACCCCTCAGAAGCCGCGTTCAATAGCGATCGCGGCTTCTTAGGGGTTAATCCGCCATCGCCGGCCGCTATCGTGACTATGGCAACCGGACACCAAAAAATGGCGTCCGGCTATGTCATAGACGGAAGCCTAGTGGGTCCTGACAGAGTCAGGACCCACTATGCTTGCTGTCAGTGAGTAGCTGACAGCTCTAATACACTGCACTACGCATGTAGTGCAGTGTATTAGAATAGCGATCAGGACCTCCTGCCCTCAAGTCCCCTAATGGGACAAAGTAAAAAAGTAAAAAAAAAGTTAAAAAAAGTTGTGTAAAAATAAGAAAATAAAAGTTTTAAAAGTAATAAAAGTAAAAATCCCCCTTTTTCCCTTGTCAGTCTTTATTATTAAAATAAATAAATAAATAAACAAATAAACTATACATAATTGGTATCGCCGCGTCCGTAACGGCCTGAACTACAAAATTATTTCGTTATTTATCCCGCGCGGTGAACGCCGTAAAAAAAATAAATAATAAACCGCACCACAATCACAATTGTTTGGTCACTTCACCTCCCAAAAAATGGAATAAAAAGAGATCAAAAAGTCGCATGTACCGAAAAATGGTACTGATCGAAACTACAGTTCGTTACGCAAAAAATAAGTCCTCGCACGGCTTTTTTGAAGGAAAAATAAAAACGTTCTGGCTCTTAGAATAAGGTAACACAAAAAGTGAATGATTGTTTACAAAACGTATTTTATTGTGCAAACGCCATAAGTCGTAAAAAAAAACTATAAACATCTGGTATCGCCGTAATCGTATCGCCCCGCAGAATGAAGTGAATGTGTCATTTATAGCGCACGGTGAACGCTGTGAAAAAAATAGAACAAAAAAACAATAGTAGAATTGCGGTTTTTTAGTCACCGCGCCACATAAAAATAGAATAAAAACTGATCAAAAAGTCGCATGCACCCCAAGAAAACTACAATGGATTCCTCAAGGGGTCTAGTTTCCAAATTGGGGTCACTTTTGGGGGTTTTCCACTGTTTTGGCACCACAAGACCTCTTCAAACCGGACATGGTGCCTAATAAAAAAGAGGGCTCAAAATCCACTAGGTGTTCTTTTGCTTCGGAGGCCGGTGCTTCAGTCCATTACCGCCCGAGGGCCACATGTGGGATATTTCTCAAAACTGCAGAATCTGGGCAATACGTATTAAGTTGCGTTTCTCTGATAAATCCTTTTGTGTTATAAAAAAAATGGTATAAAGAGGATTTTCTGACAAAAAAAAAAAAGTAAATGTCACCTCTACTTTGCTCTAAATTTCTGTGAAACACCTAAAGGGTTCATAAACTTTCTACATGCTGTTGTGAATACTTTGAGGGGTCTAGTTTCTAAAATGGGGTGTTTGATAGGGGTTTCTAATATATGGGCCCCTCAAAGCAACTTCAGAAATGAACTGGAACCTAAAAAAATAAATAAATGAGGCAATACTTCGCTTCTCACATTATACTGATAATGAGCCGTGCCCACCCCGAGATGACCCCATTTTGACCGTTTGTATAAACGGAGACCCCTATTAGACCGTTTCAGTGCCCGGTTTTCCCAAGCATACACCCCCGAGAAGTGTATTTCTATTGATGAGTCCCTGGTACATTTTAAAGCGAGGGTTCAATTCCGCCAGTACCTGCCGGGTAAGAGGGCAAGGTATGGCGTGAAGATGTATAAGCTGCGAGAGTGCATCAGGGTATACCTACAGGTTTAGGATATATGAAGGAAAGGCCACCCCCAAACCAGACTGCATCCTGGACTACAATAGGTACATGGGAGGGAAGGACTTGTCAAATCAAGTCCTGAAGCCCTACAGCGCCATGCGGTGTGGTATAAGAAGCTGGCCGGGCACATCATACAGATGGCTTTGTACAATGCGTACGTGCTACGTCGATGTGCAGGCCAGAGGGGAACTTTCCTGGAATTTCAAGATCTAATCTTTAGGGACCAGGAAGGGGGGGCACCCAGTACTTCTGGAAGCGAGGCCACACGCATCGTACCAGGGCAACACTTTCCAAGAGAAGTTCCCCAAACCGGTGGAAAGGGAAAGAGTCAAAAGAGGTGCAGAGTCTGCTATAAGAGGGGGATAAGGAAGAACACAATATACCAATGTGACACGTGTCCCGAAAAACCAGGGCTCTGTATAAAAGATTGTTTTAAAATGTATCATACATCCCTTGATTTTTAATTTACCGTGATGCACTCCGCACAGCTTACCCCCCTCATCTTTCCCTTCTGAGCCCTGCTGTGTGCCCAGGCAGCTGATAACAGCCACATGTAGGGTATTGCCGTACCCAGGAGAACCCACATTACAATTTAAGGGGTGTATTTCTCCGGTGGCGCATGCTGGGCACACTATATTGGACACTGACATGCCATATATATATATATATATATATAAAATTGCAAATCTCACTCTGCACCATCTGCTGCGCATTATCTTTTACACAGTACCTGTGGGGTCAAAATGCTCACTACACCTCTAGATGAATGTCTTAAGAGGTGTAGTTTTTAAAATGGGGTCACTTCTCGGGGGTTTCAACTCTACTGGTACCTCAGGGGCTTCTGCATACATGACTTAGCACCAGAAAAGCTCCAGTAGGCCAAATGGTGGTCCTTTCCTTCTGAGCCCTCCCATGGGCCCAAACGGCAGTTTATCACCACAAATGGGGTATTGCCGCACTAAGGACAAATTGGGCAACAAAATGGGGTATGTTGTTCCCTGTGAAAATAAGAAATTTTGATCAAAAATTACATCTTATTGGAAAAAATATCTTTTTTTTCATTTCACAGCCCAATTCAAATAGGTGCTGTGAAAAACCTGTGCGGTCAAAATGATAACAAAAACCATAAATGAATTCCTTGAGGGGTGTAGTTTCCAAAATGGGGTCACTTCTGGTGGGTTTCCATTGCTTTGATACCTCTGGGGCTCTGCAAATGCGACATGGCACCCGAAAACCAATCCAGCAAAATCTGGACTCCAACAAACACATAGCGCTCCTTTCCTTCTGAGCCCTCCCATGGGCCCAAACGGCAGTTTATCACCCCAAATGGGGTATTGCCGCACTAAGGACAAATTGGGCAACAAAATGGGGTATGTTGTTCCCTGTGAAAATAAGAAATTTTGATCAAAAATTACATCTTATTGGAAAAAATATCATTTTTTTCATTTCACAGCCCAATTCAAATAGGTGCTGTGAAAAAACTGTGCGGTCAAAATGATAACAAAAACCATAAATGAATTCCTTGAGGGGTGTAATTTCCAAAATGGGGTCACTTCTGGTGGGTTTCCATTGTTTTGATACCTCAACACCTCTTCAAACCTGGCATGCTGCCTAAAATATATTCTAATAAAAAAGAGGCCTTAAAATGCACTAGGTGCTTCTTTGCTTCTAGGGCTTGTGTTTTAGTCCACGAGCGCAGTAGGGCCACATGTGGGACATTTATAAAAACTGCAGAATTTGGACAATACATATTTAGTAGTATTTCTCTGGTAAAACCTTCTGTGTTACAGAAAAAAAATTAATAAATTTGAAATTCAGCAGAAAAAATGAAATTTGCAAATTTCATTTCCACTTTGCTTTAATTCCTGTGAAATGCCTGAAGGGTTAAAAAACTTTCTATATGCTGTTTTGAATACTTTGAGGGGTCTAGTTTTTAAAATGGGGTGTTTTATGGGGGTTTCTAATACATAGGCCCCTCAAATCCACTTCAGAACTGAACCGGTACCTTCAAAAAAAGGCTTTTGAAATTTTCTTAAGAATATGAGAAATTGCTGTTTATGTTCTAAGCCTTGCAACGTATAAGAAAAATAAAATAATGTTCAAAAAACGATGCCAATCTTAAGTAGACATATGGAAAATGTGAACTAGTGACTATTGTGGGTGGTATAACCGTCTGTTTTTCAAGCAGATGCATTTAAATTCTGAAAAATGCTATTTTTTGTAAATTTTCTCTAAATTTTGCAATTTTTCACAAATAAAGACTGAATATATCGACCAAATTTTACCACGAACATGAAGCCCAAAGTGTCACGAGAAAACAATCTCAGAATCGCTTGGATAGGTTTAAGCATTCCGACGTTATTACCACATAAAGTGAAATATGTCAGATTTGAAAAATGGGCTCTGAGCCTTAAAGGAACAGTGTCATCACAAATATTTTATTAATATGTTAAAGATGTTAGTGCCTTAATATAAACGTTTATTTTCATTTGTGTGTTTGTGTTTTACTGTTTCTTTTTTTCACACTTTTTTTTCCCTATGGGGGCTGCCATTTTTTGTTCCATTTCTGTGTGTGTCGATTAACGACACACACAGACATGGAATACGGCAGCCACAGTCCCATAGGGACTGCGAACGGCTCCCGTCCCATTGACTGCCGTGTACGGCGTCTGTGTGGGAACTGCGCATGCGCCGCTCCCACACAGTCCTATTCGAAATTGGCGCCGTCCGGCGCCATTTTCCTGTGGACCGGAAGTCGCGGCCGGACAGTAATATTACTACTTCCGGTCGCGGCTTCCGGACAAGTGCACATGGAACAGCGGCAGCAAAGGGAGCGGACGGGCCGCGGCGGCAGGAGCAGGTAAGCGATTTCAATGTATGTTAGTGTTTGTGTGTGTTTACTACTGCATGTAAACCTACTACACTGTGGGTTACCTCAAAAAATGGCGACGCACAGTGTAGCAGGTTAAACCTTTCAAACCCCTCGTTTATCCCGGCACTAGCCAGGATAAAGGAGGGGGGGATGCTGAGCGCTCACTAGAGCGATAGCTTTTAACCCAATGTTGCAATGCTGCAATTTTGGGAACTAGCTCCAAACAGCTCCATCTAGTGACCAAAAATGGGTAGTATTATAAATTTGAAAAAATTTATAATATTTCCTGACTCGCGAAAAAAATAAAAAAAATTTGAACAATGTTTTATCACCCACACACTAAATGTTTAAATTTTAAAAAAAAAACATGTTTTTGGGGCGACACCATGCCTTTAAGGCCCAAACTAGGCTGCGTCCTTAAGGGGTTAAACCTTAGTGACCAGAGCAATTTTCGCAGTTTTGCTATTCACAGATGTAACGCAGTATAACTCTGTATGTGTTTTATGTATCGATATGAATTTTGCACTGTTTTCTTGGGACATGTAGTGCCTCCTTTTTGTGGTATATATATGTATAGGTAAAATTTTTGTTACTTTTTTTTATAGCTGTGGAAAGACAGAAAAAAAAGAAAATTTTTGATTTTTCATCATTTAAAATGTAACAGTTTGAAAATAAAAGTAATTGTATCATACAAATGTATTGAAATATATTTTTTCATTTATCCTGATCATAAGGACACCTGACTTGGAGCTGTAGTTTACTTTTTTTGACCAGAAATATAGCATAAAACACAAGTGCCCCTTTTTTCAATTGCGCATTAAAATGTCTTAATTTAGTTTTTTACACCATGGTATTAATATTTGGGTAATGGACTTGAAGTTCAATGAATAATGTTAAAAAAACATTATGTTCTACAAACTAGACACTCTAAAGTCTATTTCTAGCGGTTCAATTTCCGTTTTAACCCTTCACACTTTTTACAGAATTTATCCAAACTTAGGCCAAAAAAATGTAAATTGCATTTTTTTTTTTTACAAAAGTATCACTTTTCTTAAGCCTTTTCGGAACAGCATATGACATACTTGTAAAAGTGACCCCTTTCCACATTCTGCTACTTCTCCCATGTACGGCGATACCAAATATGTGTGTCTAATCTATTATATGGACCCGTAATAGGGCATATCATAGAAGGAGTCCATTTTGGCTTTTGGAGGCCTTTTTACGCCAGAGCTGATTTTAGGGAGCCACGCTATATTTGCCGTGGTACTGCAGGTCATTTTGACAAGTATAAATGTCCTGCTAATATTCATCTAGGGGTATAGTGAGTATTTATATAGAAAAAGATGTGGTTATAACTAAACCATACCTAATAAGAAAACCCAAAAATGCAATGAAAATATAGCACGGTGCCATTTCTGATAAGAAATTAAAAAACCAAGAAGAAAAAAGGAAGAAAACAAAATATTCCAGAAATATAACTAGGTACTCTTGGGTTAATAGAAAATTATCAAAAGTATTTTATTTTGAACTCCAGATAATCGGAAGTATAAATATACACACATACAAATTTTTTAAAAGAAAATCTCCTGGCCAGGAAAAGCATACATAAACCAAATCCCCTAAAGGTTAAATAACATTCATAATATATATATATTCCTTGGAAAGAATTTTTTAGAAAAAGGAATTCAGTAAAACCGCTGGGTTGTATTCACACTTGCGATTTCTGACAATATATATTTTTTATCCTTAGAATGGCCAAAGTTCCTATTGCACGTAGTTGGTAATAATTTTTTGTAGAGAATCTTGTTATATAGTATAGTTCTCGTCACAGGAAGATAGCCCTCGTATATTAGGGAAGCAGATTTTACAGCAGGTTTTTAGTGGCTAGCAGTCTATTCAAAGACCCATAGGTCAATATGTAGCCTTCCGGATTTATTATGTTCGGCAAGCCTAATTTTATTGCTTATATAGGTTTTACCTCCAAACATCCAGCAGGCCCCAGGGAACCGTGCGAGGAGGCAGCCAGCGCGGCAGGTGGGATAGAGGGCCTTCAACAGGTGAGTACCGACGTGTATGGTCATATGTTTCCTCTGAGGTCTCCAAACTTCCACCGTCACCTCAAGTGGTGCTTTCCTTTCCAATGTACCTAGGCACTCCACATCGTACGCCGGAAAATGTAAGATCCGAAAGGGCAAAAGCGTATGCTGGCAACCAGGTAAATTCCAAAATGTATGATATCCTCTTTCCATGTGATGTCTCCAACATTGGACAGGGATTAGCAAGGCAGGGATTAGACGTCACTACCCGCCCTGTTTGATTAAGTCCGCTGACGCGTTTCATCCCTGAACGGGATTTCCTCAGAGCTGTTTGACAAATGCAAACGAATGCATTGTATTTATAGTTTCCCAAAAATTCACTTATTGGTTCCAAGTTTTTTCATATGATATTCCATCAAAATGGTTTTAACTGTTGCAAATAATATATATAAATCTTTCATGAAATGCAGTAATTATGATTTCTATTTCAACAGTAAAAGATATGCTTTACAGAAACCGACAGTTAACTCATGTATTAATTAATCCATATTTATAACACACTGTATTCAGGTTTCCATATAGAAAGAAGGTAATCAGTGGTGTGTCCTACACCGATTCAATTTAATTTCCAAGTCATAATGGTAATATTGTGAAGAAACATGATTATTCAAAGAAACCCCCTTTGTTATGTAATTTTTGATTATTAATTTATATACTTATTTATACATAGATGGAATTAGCAAAAATTGTTAGCATTTAAATGTAATAGTGATTTTATAGATAAGTATAATTCATCCTACAATGCTCTTTATTATACAATTTTAGTTATTCTTCTTGTATTCTTAATTATACATAAATAGAATTAGCAAGATTATCAGCATTTAAATACAATAAATAGTTTTTAAAGGAAATACAAAACTAATTTCCACATAGATGTTCTTCAAAATAGAAGAAAAAAAAGGGGTATAGTGAGTATTATTAATAGGTGGAAAAAAATAAAAAATAGTTTTTTCCAGAAAATACAGTATTGCTGCATTTTTACAGTGAAACATTATCCAATAAGCAACCCTCCCTTTTGGTTCTCCCTACAAAAACAGTGTGAAAGTAAATGAGTTAATAATGTGGGTAATATCACGGTCTTTGCCTTCATAGATTCTAAAGGCAGATGTGTAGCCTGTACCGCTCTCACAGCTTGTAGATTTTAACCCCATATTTTGCTCTCTTTGAGGGGATGTACTGGTGGAATGAGAGCCTGCCTTTGTAACTCATGAGCGATTCATCCACCGCTAGGTTTTTTTCGGGGTTGTACATCGGCATAAGTAACTCCTCCAAAATTTTTATCAGGGGCCTTATTTTATACAGGCGGTCACGGCCTGGATCACTAGGGGGGGGCTGGTGATTGTCGTTAAAATGAAGGCAGCGCATTAGCACCTCATATCTGCTTCTGGGCATAACGGTTGGAAAAGCAGGTGTGGCATGTGTAGGGCTTGTTGCCCAATATGACCGGATTGAGGGCTTTTTCTGTAACCCCATGTTGAGGTTGAGCCCCAAAAATGTTTACGTTTGCCAGTATTTGTGGGGTGCCACTCCTTTGCATAGAATGACGTTGGCTTTTCAGCAAAGAATTAGCGAGCATACAGATTGGTTTAGGTTAACAACCAGCTCCAATAGTTCATCTGTAATGAATATTTTTTTTTAAATAGAGGACTGTAAAATTTTCCACATTAATATTTATCCCTGGTGTGGCAATAAATTATGGGATATTAGGGGAAAATGACTCTGTGGGTACCCACTCAATATATTCTGGAGGAATAGAGTAGGCCGTGTTTTGTGGTACTTCTGCGACATGCCCTGTGCTTGTGGACTCTGCAGTGACACTTGCATTGCAGAAAGCGTATCACTGTCGTCGCTATCACTGGTAGAATACATTTCTAGCTCGGACGCGGTTTCTGTATCGCTTTCATCAGTCAGAAATTAACATGGCGTATGCCTCTTCCACCGGGAACATTCTATGGGCCATTGTAATTACACACACGTACAACAAAGACTGTAACCAGATGCACACGAACACAAATTGTATTATTTCTTCTTTACATTTTTTTTTCACAGGCAAAAATACACGGACGTCACAACAAGCTCGCTCCACAAAAAACTGATGTCGAACAAACACGTAGACTATAAAACTTATTTTTTTTGCACAAATAAAATACACAGACGTCACACACGTACGCTACACAAAAACCCTAGGCTAAATCTAGACTAAACCTAAGCTAACCCTAGACTATTTGCTTCAATACATTTTTAGGCAAGTTAGTTCAGACGTTGTGGAAAACTCCGCTGCAGACCATAGGCTGCGGTGCAGAATTTTCCCTCCGCAGCATGCACTGTCTGTGGTGGAGAAGAAGCAGAATTTCACTGCAGATTTCAGCCTTTGCAATGCAAAAACTGAAATCTGTGGCAAGTCCGCTGTCTTTTCTGCAACGTCTGAATTACCTGTCAAATATGCAAATGTTGGTGCAGATTCGTTGGTGCAGATTCGTTGCGTAATTGCCCCAAATCTGCTCCAACATTTGCAGCAGAAGAACTCTGCCAAGTATAACCCTAGCCTAGGTATACAATTTAAGTTTATATAAAGTTTATATATTAGATTTTTTGTAATTTTGTGTCTTTGGTGCCACAGTAAAATTCTCTCTCTGTCTCTTCTCATACAAAGAGTGTGAGGAGAGACAGAGAGACCTGTAGGAGAAACACTTAGTTTTTCATTTTGCGATCACTGTGAATGGTTCTCACAGTGATCACATGAACGGAGACCACTGTTATGGGTCTCCGATCATCACTCTGAAGCCAAGGCTGTTGCTAACAGCCTTGGCTTCAGAAGCAGATTACCCGATGACTGGGAAAACCGCTCCGATTCGGCTCCCTCCCAAACCACTCAGATGCGGCACTTGCTATTGGGTGCCGCATCTGAGGGGTTTAAACTGATCGGAGACCACTGCTAGTGGTCTCCGATCGTTGCCCTGAAGCCCGATACTGTTACTAACAGCCCGGTCTTCAGGAGATCCCCGAGAAGACCGCTCCGATGCGGCCCCCTCCCTCGCAAACCACTCAGATGCGGCCGGCACTTGCTATTGAGTGCCGCATCTGAGGGGTTAAATACGATCGGAGACAACTGCTAGTGGTCTCCAATCGTTGCCCTGGAGCCCGAGGCTGTTACCAGCAGCCCGGACTTCAGGAGATCCCCCCAAAACCGCTCCGATGCGGCCCCTTCCCTCCCAAACCACTCAGATGCGGCACTTGCTATTCAGCACCGCATCTGAGGGGTTAAAAATGATCGGAGACCACTGCTAGTAGTCTCCGATCGTTGCCCTGAAGCCCGAGGCTTACTAACAGCCCGGTCTTCAAGAGATCCCGGCATGATGGCAGAAAAGTTCTTCTGAAGTGCCGACGTGAAAAGCCGACACTTCAGAAGAACTACCCTAAACGACCGACGTAAAAACACTATAGGACGGTCGTTAAGGGGTTAAACTGTGAATCTGACAAAGTCATTAACTCTAAAGCAATAAGTCCAGGAAAATTATTTAAAAAATAAAATGTAAAGATTAAGGTAGTTCTGGTAAATCGAGGTCATATAAGACTCCTTGTCATATAACACCTTACTACCGAAGCAGTAAGTTCTGTAGAGAGCAGTATCATAAATACTTCTCTCTGAGTCTTCCATCCATACTAAAACTAAGGTCGTCCCCCTGAAATATATTAAACTTTTGGGACTTGAGATCTGCAGAATAGTGAAATGTAATGGCTCCAGGCATTGCTAGGGGACCACAAATCACAGCTGCCAAGTATCAGGTCAAGCTAGCTAAGCTTAGCTGTTCTTCCCGGAGACAGAAGGATGCAAATATTATAAAATATATTAAAAAAGATAGGAAAAAAAGGGCCTTGCCCTTGCAAAACTAGTCAATAACCCTTTCTTCATCAGTCAAAAAAAGGAAATTCTATGTCCTCAAATATACAGATAGATTTATCAAGATATGAGATATAAGAGAGGCTTCATTGCTGTTAACCCCTTCAGGATACAGCCTGTTATGGCCTTGTGGACACAGACGATTTTTTTCAAATCCGACGTGTTAGTTTATGTGGGAATAACTTTGGAATACTTTTACCTATCCAAGCGATTCTGATACTGTTTTCTCATGACATATTGTAATTTATGTAAGTGGAAAATACATTCAGTATTTATTTGTGAAAAGCACATCCTTTTATTTTTCTAGGACATTACAAGGTTTAGAACTGTAGCAGTAATTTCTCAAATGTTCAAGGCCCTTTTCATAGCGGCTGCTAGCGGAGCCAACGGGCATTGGGGGGCCGTGACGGCGGGTGGCATGGGCCCCCTCATGCCAAGGGCCCCCATTGCAGCCGCTATGGCTGCTACAGCAGTAGTTATGCCAGTGGTATAGACAGCATTTTGACCCCACAGGTATTTTGCTGAATTTAGTGGAATTATGTTGTGAAAATAAGAATCTAAGTTTTTTCTAATAAAATATAGTTTTAGCTCAAATTTTTTCCATTTTCACAATAGATAAAGGAGAACAAGCACCTCAACATTTGTAAAGCAAACTCTTATGAGCACGGCAATACCCCATATGTGGTAATAAACTGCTGTTTGGACACACAGCGGGGCTTAGAAAGGAAGGAGCGCTATTTGGCTTTTGGAGCTCAAATTTAGCTGGAATGGTTTTCGGGTGTCATGTCACATTTGCAAAGCCCCTGAGGGACCAAAACTGGGGAAAAACCACAAAAGTGACCCCATTTGGGAAACTACACCCCTTACGGAATCTATCTATAGTGAGCATTTAGACCGCACAGGTCTTTTGCAGAATTTAGTACAATTAGGTTGTGAAAATGAATATCAACATTTTTTCCACTAAAATGTTGAATTTTTTTGATTTTCACAAAGGATAAAGGGGAAAAAGTACCGGTTCTCCCGACTACGGCAATACCCCACGTGGTCATAAACTGCTCTTTCGCGACACGGCAGGTCTCAGTATGGCAGGAACGCTATTTGGCATGCAGATTTTGCAGGATTGTTTTTGGGGCGCAATGTTGCATTTGTAAAACCCCTGAGGTACCAGAGTACAGTGGCAGACCCCAAGAAGTGATCCCAGTTTGGAAACTACACCCCTCAAGGCATTTATCATTTGCCTGGACATATGACAGAGCTCAGAAGTGATGAGCAGCATTTGCGGCCTTCACAGGATTGGCCAACAATTGCGGGGCGCTGATGTCAAATAGTAAAACAAATCCCTAGGTAGTGACCCCTTTTGGAAACTACACCCTAAAGGCATTTTAATGGGTGTAGTGAACATTTTGACACCACAGGTGTTTTTTCAGTTAAAAAAATAATTAACCATTTCAGGACAGCCATTTTTAATTTTTTAATTTTCGTTTTTCGCTCCCCACCTTCTAAGAGCCATAACGTTTTTATTTTTTCATCAATAGAGTGGTGTGAGGGTTATTTTTTTACGGGAAGGTTTGCAGTTTTTATTGGCACCATTTAAAGTACTATATAATTTACTGGGAAACTGAAAAAAATTATTTGCAGGCTAAAATTGGGAAAAAATGTGATTCCTTCATTGTTTTTCTTGGTTTCGTTTTTACGGTTTTCACCGTGCTGTAAAAACAACAACTTACCTTTGCTCTGCGGCTCAATATGATTACGGTGATGCCACATTTATATAGTTTTTTTTTTATATTTTACTACTTTTAGAAAGAAAAATTGATTTGTTAAAAAAAAAAAAATTTTTTGTTTCACCACATTTTGAGAGCCATAACTTTTTTTTTTTTTGGTCGATTGAGAGGTGTGAGGGCTTATTTTTTGCAGGACGAGCTGTAGTTTTTATTGGTACTATTGTTTAGTGCATACAGATTTTTTATCACTTTTAATTAAAAAAATTTTAGAGCTAAGGTGACCAAAAGCGATTTTAGAATTTCATTTTTTGATTTTTTTGCGGTGTTCACTGTGCGAGTTAAATAATGATATATTGTAATAATTAAGACTTTTAGGGACGCAGCGATAACAATTTTATTTTTATTTTATTTTTTACATTACTTTAGAGGAAAAATTAGATTTTTTGATCTTTTAATATATATTTTTTCCACTACTAATAACTTTACTTAACTTTTTTTTTTACACATTTTATTAGTCTCCCATTATCATTATTAGTCACCCGATCATTAGATCACTGGTGCAATGCTAATGCATTGCAGTATATTGTCATTTTTACAGGCTTCTGTAACAGCGCGATCGCTGTTCCTGTCCGTTAGCCTGCGGTTTCAGCTGTTATACACAGCTAACACTCGCAGCGTATTGAGCGGGCTCAACTAATGAGACCGCTCCATACATCACTACCTGCACCACATGCATTAGCGATTATTTGTTACGGGACAATCTGTAGATTTCATTGCTACTATTTTGGGGTATATGCAATTTTTTTGATCACTTATTTTGCCAAGCAAGGTGATCAAAAACCTGCAATTCTGGCAATGTTTTATATTCTTCTTTTTTTTTTTTTTTTTTACAATGTTCACTGTGGGCTATAAGTGACAATTTTACTTTATTCTGCGGGTCGATACGATTACGGCGATAAAAAAAAATGTATATTGTTTTTTTATGTTTTGCAGCATTTGCACAATAAAATCACTTTTTTTTAACAATTTATTTTTTATGGCACCATATTCTGAGACATAACTTTTTTATTTTTCAGTCAACAAAGCTGTGTACAGGTTTGTTTTTTGAGGGATGGGATGTAGTTTTAATTAGTACTATTTTGTCACTTTTTATTCTATGTTTTAGGAGGGGTGGTGACCAAAAAATAGAGATTCTGCCATTGTTTTTTATTTAGTTTTTTTGTGCTGTTCACCATACTGGAAAATAACATCACAGTTTAGTTACAAATGCGGTGATACCAAATATGTGTACTTTTTTAAGGTTTTCATTTTTTAGTATAATAAAATACTTAAAGATATATAAGAAAAAAGTCTTAGAACTTTTATACAACATTTTTATTAACTTGTTTTTACTTTTTTTTTTTGTCCCACTAGGGGACTTGAAGACCTGCAGCACTGATCTCTATACTAATAGATTACACTACCTACTGTAACATCCATGGTCGCTGACCACGAACTCTTCTCATCCTGCCAACGCCCTTCTCTCCAGATATGCCAGCGCATGCGGCCGTTCTGTCCCGCAGTGACCACAGTGACCACTAGGGTGCGCGCGTGTGAGCTCAGTCCAGCCTTAAAGAGCCAGAGCGCACACATGTGTGAGATTGAGCTGATTGCTCCCAAATCACCCTGGACTAAAAGAAAGGCCCCACCCCTTCCTTTATTGCCTGAGCGTTGTTTGTACCTACCTGTGTCAGTCTCCGCAAATGGTCACTTGTGTGTTCTCCAGTGTTCCCGTTCCTCCTACCTGTATCCCATGGTTCCGTGTTCCCATGCTGTACAGAGTTGCAGTCGTGTTGTGTCGCCTGCTACACCCGATGTGTTTCACCGCACCTGTTGTCTGCCTGCTGCCAGAGTTCCAACCGAGCATAAAACATCGCTACTGTCTGTATTGCCATAGGTACCTTTATCCGAACTATAGACATTGACTTTGTACCCTGTTTGGCCAGCTGCTATACCACTACAGCGGTACCGTCCAGTGGGTCCACATACACACAGATCGTGGCACCTACATAGTGTAATGTATTAGAGCTGTCAGTGTGACACTGACAGCAAGCCTATCAGGACCTGCCGGAGGCTTCCATACATAGCAAACACAGAGGCCATTGTCAGGTCTCCCCCCGCGATGGCGGGCGACAGGGGAGTGTCAGCTGTCGTGGACATTTCCTGGACACTGTCTGATAGTATCATGAGTATCGGGAATGGTTTAGTAACTATGTCCTGGTGTGGAAAGTAACCACTCGCCAGGACGTAGAGTTGTGTCCTCATGTGGGTAGGTGTTACGTTTTTTTTTTTTAACACTTGTAAGTAACTTCAAATGTAAAAAACAATATATATATATATATATATATACATATATATATATATATATATATATATATATATATATATACACACTACCGTTCAAATGTTTGGGGTCACCCAGACAATACTGTGTTTTCCATGAAAACTCACGCTTATATTTATCAGATGAGTTGCAAAATGACTAGAAAATATAGTCAAGACATTGACAAGGTTAGAAATGATGATTTTTATTTGAAATAGTAATTTTCTCCTTCAAGCTTTGCTTTCGTCAAAGAATGCTCCATTTGCAGCAATTACAGCATTGCAGACCTTTGGCATTCTAGCTGTTAATTTGCTGAGGTAATCGGGAGAAATTTCACCCCATGCTTCCAGAAGGCTCTCCCACAAGTTGGATTGGCTTGATGGGCACTTCTTGCGTACCATACGGTCAAGCTGCTCCCACAACAGCTCTATGGGATTGAGATCTGGTGACTGCGCTGGCCACTACATTACAAATAGAATACCAGCTGCCTGCTTCTTCCCTAAATAGTTCTTGCATAATTTGGAGGTGTGCTTTGGGTCATTGTCCTGTTGTAGGATTAAATTGGCTCCAATCAAGCGCTGTTCACAGGGTATGGCATGGCGTTGCAAAATGGAGTGATATCCTTCCTTATTCAAAATCCCTTTTACCTTGTACAAATCTCCCACTTTACCAGCACCAAAGCAAACCCAGACCATCACATTACCTCCACCATGCTTGACAGATAGCGTCAGGCACTCTTCCAGCATCTTTTCAGTTGTTCTTCGTCTCACAAATGTTCTTCTATGTGATCCAAACACCTCAAACTTCGATTCGTCTGTCCATAACACTTTTTTCAATCTTCCTCTGTCCAATGTCTGTTTGCTTTTGCCCATATTAATCTTTTCCTTTTATTAGCCAGTCTCAGATATGGCTTTTTCTTTGCCACTCTGCCCTGAAGGCCAGCATCCCGGAGTCGCCTCTTCACTGTAGACGTTGACACTGGCGTTTTGCGGGTACTATTTAATGAAGCTGCCAGTTGAGGACCTGTGAGGCGTCTATTTCTCAAACTAGAGACTCTAATGTACTTGTCTTGTTGCTCAGTTGTGCAGCGGGGCCTCCCACTTCTCTTTCTACTCTGGTTAGAGCCTGTTTGTTCTGTCCTCTGAAGGGAGTAGTACACACCGTTGTAGGAAATCTTCAGTTTCTTGGCAATTTCTGGCATGGAATAGCCTTCATTTCTAAGAACAAGAATAGACTGTTTAATCGAACCCACAAATGTAATACTCCAGATGTAATGGCAGGGGGTAGGGAGACGGACAAGTGAGCCCTAATCTACCCGCCACTCTGTCCCTGCCTACCTGCAACGACCCGCCCTAGGCGACGGGGTACAACTGGGCGGCGGTCCCTGCGCTCAGTAAGTGCACGACAAACACGACAAACATACAAAGGAACACAAGCAAGGAAAAGGGGCCGTTGCCCACGGCAACACCGTGAGCAACCAGAGTGGTGAACGAGCCGAGTCAAGCCAGGAGTGTGCGAGGTACAAAACGAAAAGCAGAAGAGTAGTCGGTAAGCCAGGGTCTGTATGGAGCAGGATCAAAAATAGCAGGAGCTGTAGCTGGGCCAGGAAACCACAAGGAAAGAATCACAAGCACCGAGGGACAGGAAGGGCAGGCTTAAATAGACCGAGGGCGGGAGCTAGCTGAGTCTGGCCAGGTTACGATAGGCTCTCCCACTCCTAAGCCTGCCAGCCTGAATGGTGGAAGCAGGAGTCAGTCTCAGGGATGTATTCTCAGGTGCTGACTGATTAGTTCTGGGAGTTAACCCCGAAGCTGTTCCTGGCAGATCCTTTACAGTACCCCCCCTTTTATGAGGGGCCACCGGACCCTTTCTAAGAGGACCTGGCTTACTGGGGAAACGCAGGTGGAACCTCCTGACCAATACCCCAGCGTGAACATCCCGGGCGGGTACCCAAGTCCTCTCCTCGGGCCCGTATCCTCTCCAATTGACCAGGTACTGGAGGGAGCCTTGGACCATCTTGCTGTCCACAATCCTGGCCACCTCGAATTCCACCCCCTCAGGGGTGAGGACGGGAACAGGAGGTCTCCTCGAGGGAGCCAAGGACGGGGAGCAGCGTTTGAGGAGGGAGGCATGAAACACGTCGTGTATCCGAAAAGACGGGGGTAACTCCAGCCGGAAGGAGACAGGATTGAGGACCTCAATGACCTTATACGGCCCAATAAACCGGGGAGCAAACTTCTTGGATGGAACCTTGAGACGCAAGTTCCTAGACGACAACCACACCAGATCCCCGACCATAAACAGGGGGTTAGCAGAACGTTTTTTATCAGCCTGAGTTTTTTGTACGCTCTGGGACACCTCTAGGTTTTTCTGAACCTGGGCCCAGACTGTGCACAGTTCCCGATGAACGACCTCTACCTCGGGATTGTTGGAACTACCAGGTGAAACGGAGGAGAACCGTGGATTAAACCCAAAATTACAAAAAAAAGGAGAGACCCCTGACGAGTTACTGACGCGGTTATTAAGGGAAAATTCGGCGAGGGGAATGAAAGAGACCCAATCAAATTGACAGTCAGAGACAAAACTCCTTAAGTATTGTTCTAGAGATTGATTAGTCCTCTCAGTTTGGCCATTGGTTTCAGGATGGAAGGCAGAGGAGAAGGACAGATCAATCCACAACTTCATACAGAAGGCTCTCCAAAACAATGAAACAAATTGTACCCCTCTGTCCGAAACAATATTGACAGGGACCCCATGGAGACGCAGGATGTGTTTGACAAACAAGGTAGCCAACGTTTTGGCGTTGGGTAGTTTCTTGAGGGGCACAAAGTGGCACATCTTACTGAAGCGGTCCACCACCACCCACACCACCGACTTGCCTTGGCATGGAGGCAAATCGGTGATAAAATCCATGGAGATATGTGTCCAAGGTCTCTGGGAAATGGGCAACGAACGCAGTAAGCCCGCTGGTCGGGACCTGGGAGTCTTGGACCTAGCACAAACCTCACAAGCGGCGACGTAGGCCTTAACATCTTTAGGCAACCCAGGCCACCAATAATTTCTGGTAATGAGGTGTTTGGTCCCCAGGATGCCTGGGTGGCCAGATAGTGCGGAGTCATGATTTTCCCTAAGTACCCTTAGCCGGAATTGCAGGGGAACAAACAGCTTGTTCTCAGGAAGGTTCCCGGGAGCTGCACCTTGATCAGCAGCAATATCAGAGACTAAATCAGAATCGATCGAGGAAATGATTATACCTGGAGGCAAAATACAAGCCGGATCTTCCTCCGAAGGAGGGCTGGCCATGAAGCTACGCGACAGTGCATCAGCCTTAATATTTTTAGACCCAGCCCTATAGGTAACCAAAAAATTTAATCTGGTAAAAAATAACGCCCATCGAGCTTGTCTCGGGTTTAGCCTCCGGGCAGATTCTAGGAAAACCAGATTCTTGTGGTCGGTAAGGACCGTTACCTGGTGCCTAGCCCCCTCCAGGAAGTGGCGCCACTCTTCAAATGCCCATTTAATGGCTAAGAGTTCGCGGTTGCCAATATCATAGTTACTTTCAGTTGGCGAAAACTTCCTGGAGAAGTAGGCACAGGGGCGGAGATGGGTGAGGGACCTGGTACCCTGGGACAAGACAGCCCCCACTCCCACCTCAGATGCGTCAACTTCCACGATAAATGGCTCCATTTGGTTGGGCTGAACCAGCACTGGGGCCGAGACAAAGCACTTCTTAAGGACCTCAAAAGCCTGGACAGCCTCAGGAGGCCAGTGGAGGAGATCAGCACCTTTGCGAGTGAGGTCCGTAAGGGGCTTAGCGATGACCGAGAAGTTAGCAATAAATCTCCTGTAATAATTAGCGAACCCCAAAAAACACTGTAACGCCTTCAGGGAGGCAGGTTGGACCCATTCCGCCACAGCCTGAACCTTGGCGGGGTCCATGCGGAATTCATGAGGAGTGAGGATTTGACCCAAAAATGGAATCTCCTGTACCCGAAACACACATTTTTCGGTTTTGGCAAACAGTTTGTTTTCCCGAAGGACCTGGATCACCTTCCTGACATGCTCAATGTGGGAGGACCAGTCCTTGGAAAACACCAGTATGTCATCAAGGTACACTACCAGAAAAATCCCCAGGTAATTTCTCAAAATCTCATTTATGAAATTCTGGAAGACCGCAGGGGCATTACACAACCCAAAGGGCATGACGAGGTATTCGAAATGGCCTTCGGGCGTGTTAAACGCAGTCTTCCACTCATCCCCCTCTTTGATGCGAATAAGGTTATACGCCCCCCGTAGATCCAATTTAGAAAACCATTGGGCCCCCTGAACCTGATTAAAGAGATCAGGAATCAAAGGAAGGGGATACTGGTTCCTTACCGTGACCTTATTCAGGCTACGGTAGTCAATGCATGGCCTAAGACCACCATCCTTCTTCCCCACGAAGAAGAAGCCAGCACCTACCGGAGAACAAGAGGGACGAATGTAACCCTTGGCCAGGGATTCCTGGATATACACTCTCATAGCTTCACGTTCAGGACAAGAAAGATTAAATATCCTACCCTTAGGAAGCTTAGCTCCTGGTACCAATTCGATAGCGCAATCGTATTCTCTATGAGGAGGTAACACTTCAGAGGCCTCCCTAGAGAAAACATCTGCGAAGTCCTGAACAAACTCGGGTAGCGTATTCGCCTCCTTAGGGGGAGAAATAGAATTAACAGAAAAACATGACGTACAACATTCATTACCCCATTTGGTTAGCTCCCCAGTATTCCAGTCAAACGTGGGATTATGCAACTGCAACCAGGGAAGACCTAGAACCAAATCGTACGATAATCCCTGCATCAACAGTACAGAGCATTGCTCCAAATGCATGGAGCCAACAAGGAGTTCAAAAACAGGGGTATGCTGTGTAAAATAACCATTAGCAAGAGGAGTGGAGTCGATACCCACTACCGGGACAGGTTTAGGCAAATCAATCAGAGGCATAGCAAGGGACATAGCAAATTCCACAGACATGATATTAGTAGAGGACCCTGAATCCACGAAGGCACTGCCGGTAGCAGACCTACCACCAAAAGAGACCTGAAAGGGAAGCAAGATCTTAGTACGTTTCATATTTACGGGAAATACCTGTGCGCCCAAGTGACCTCCCCGATGATCACTTAGACGCGGAAGTTCTCTGGCTACAATCTTACGCTTAGGACAGTTGTTCACTTGATGCTTGTCGTCCCCACAGTAGAAGCAGAGACCATTCTTCCTGCGGAATTCTCTACGTTGTTGGGGGGACACGGAGGCCCCGAGTTGCATAGGTATCTCTGAATCTTTCGGGGAGGAACGAAGCAACGGAGCTTCGGGAGGCATCATGGGGGAGTCAGAGGAGAAAACACATAAACGTTCACGTTGTCGTTCCCTGAGACGTTGGTCAAGTCGTACCGCTAAAGCCATAACCTGGTCTAGGGAGTCAGAAGAGGGATAGCTAACTAGCAGGTCTTTCAGGGCATTCGACAGACCCAACCTAAACTGGCACCTTAAGGCAGGGTCATTCCACCGAGAAGCTACGTACCACTTCCGAAAGTCAGAGCAATACTCCTCAACAGGTCTCTTACCCTGACTTAAGGTCACCAGCTGACTCTCGGCAAAGGCAGTCCTGTCAGTCTCGTCATAAATAAGTCCGAGAGCAGAAAAGAAACAATCAATGGAGGAAAGTTCAGGGGCGTTAGGAGCCAAGGAGAAGGCCCACTCTTGGGGCCCTTCCTGGAGCCGGGACATAATTATACCCACCCGCTGGCTCTCAGAACCTGAGGAATGAGGCTTTAAACGAAAGTAGAGCCTACAACTCTCCCGAAAGGAGAGAAAAGCCCTCCGGTCCCCTGAGAACCGGTCGGGCAACTTGAGGTGGGGTTCAAGAGGTGCGGTGAGGGGAACTACCAGGGTAGCATCAGGCTGGTTGACCCTCTGAGCCAGGGCCTGGACCTGTAGGGAGAGACCCTGCATTTGATGAGCCAGGGTCTCACGGGGATCCATAGTGGTGTCAGGGACCAGGGGTAGACTAGGTATGGGCTTGTGATTATGTTATGTCAGGGGGAAGGGAGACGGACAAGTGAGCCCTAATCTACCAGCCACTCTGTCCCTGCCTACTTGCAACGACCCGCCCTAGGCGACGGGGTACAACTGGGCGGCGGTCCCTGCGCTCAGTAAGTGCACGACAAACACGACAAACATACAAAGGAACACAAGCAAGGAAAAGGGGCCGTTGCCCACGGCAACACCGTGAGCAACCAGAGTGGTGAACGAGCCGAGTCAAGCCAGGAGTGTGCGAGGTACAAAACGAAAAGCAGAAGAGTAGTCGGTAAGCCAGGGTCTGTATGGAGCAGGATCAAAAATAGCAGGAGCTGTAGCTGGGCCAGGAAACCACAAGGAAAGAATCACAAGCACCGAGGGACAGGAAGGGCAGGCTTAAATAGACCGAGGGCGGGAGCTAGCTGAGTCTGGCCAGGTTACGATAGGCTCTCCCACTCCTAAGCCTGCCAGCCTGAATGGTGGAAGCAGGAGTCAGTCTCAGGGATGTATTCTCAGGTGCTGACTGATTAGTTCTGGGAGTTAACCCCGAAGCTGTGCCTGGCAGATCCTTTACACCAGATTCTCAACTAGCTCAAAGGAAGGTCAGTTTTATAGCTCCTCTAAACAGCAAAACTGTTTACAGCGGTGCTAACATAATTGCACAAGGGTTTTCAAGTGTTTTCTAATCATCCATTAGCCTTCTAACACAGTTAGTCAATTAGCACATTAACAATGTATAGAGTGTATTTCTGATTAATTTAATGTTATCTTCATTGAAAAAAACTGTGCTTTTCTTTCAAAAATAAGGAAATTTCTAAGTGACCCTAAACTTTTGAACGGTAGTGTATATGTATATATATATATATATATATATATATATATATATATATATATATATATATATATGTATACACTGTGAGACAGTGACAGGTAAAGTCATTGAGGGAAGGTATATTTCCCCTAGAATCCTGTCATATGTATCCTAGGCTCCAGGGAATGAGTAGTTCTTGCAATAGAAAGCTCTAGTTTTCCAATCTCGGCTTAAGGAAAAGCTGGAAAAAAGGGCCTGGAGTTGGATTGGAGAAGAGCAGGGCGGGTTCCCCAATCCCTAGTCCATCTCTGTTTTATTTAATGAGATTTAAACAAAAAACTGTGGCATGTGTATATGTTTTAGTATGCATAATAGATCAGCTGCATTTGTTTCCAAAAAAAAATTATTTTGATGGATGTATGGATTTCATTGAAGCACAAGTAGTAGGAGAAGCTGGCTACTTCCTTCCTTGTTTATTTCACAGTTGTACTATACATCTAAGCATTTCTTATTTTTCCATTTGTTTAAAAAACAATAGCTGGTGATATAAACCAGGGTGATAGATCTAGTCTATCTGACACATCCCTGATGGACAAAACGACTTTTAGTCACTGGTATCAGATACTGTTTCCCACTATGCTGGTATGGATCCAATCAAGTATGTGCTAGCAGTGAGACGGAATGGGTGGGAGGGGGCTTCTCTCACTGTGACTGACTGCCAGGGAGAAAAGTGGGGGCACCCTGGGTAACAGAAATAACAGCCAATGAGAGTTTAGATGGCTGACAATGGTAATTGTCAGACAGCTACTTCCTGTCCCAGAAACTGAAGGTAGCAGAAGCATGAGGCTGACAAGATGAAGACTACACACAGTTACTGCACATGAGGATTCAGCAGAGTCAAGTTTTCAGTGATAACTAGAGGAACACTTTAAGTAGTTAGCTAAAATTAAAACGTAAAAAGCATTTAATTAGTAAAAAAGAAAAAAACCTAAAAAATAAATAAATAATAAAAATACAGCTTTATCTGGATAAGTGTAATGAGCACAATGGGAATTTATATTACCCATATCCATCACATGTAAGAACCATGTAAGAACCATGTTTCATTTATGGACTCCCACCCTGCACTCTCTTCAATTTCTCAGAATTATTCAAAAACATGTTAAATAAATTTGCATTAGTAATACTTATTCACGCTAATGAATTTATGGCTAGATAACAAATATGTGCATGTTTCACTACCAGACAAACTCTACAAGACTCACACATCACATGTAATATTATGTTTCCAGGATTAGAAAAACATGGCTGCTTTCTCCGGAATACAGTGCCACACCTGTCCACAGCTCAGCTCCATTGAAGCTCGTAACTTTTTTATTTTTTGTACGACGTAGTTGTATGAGACTTTGTTTTTTGCAGGATGAATTGTACTTTATGTAGGTACCATATTTTCGTACAAATACATTATCTCTTAATTCATATACATTTTTATTTTGTGCAAAAATGCAGACAAAAAGCCGTTCCACTGCAGTTTTCTTTTTTTTTTTCTTTTTACACCTTACACCGATCATCATAAATAATGTTATATATTTATTGTACAGGTTGTATTTCTGTGTATTTTTTTTTTGCTACTATTCTTTTATTTCACATAAATTATTTTTTTTAATTAATTGAACCTTTTTTTTTTTTTTTTTTTAATCCCACGGAGGGATTTTTCATTTTGATTTCTTATCTGTAATGTACTGGCATATATTTATATGTCAGTACATTAGCCTGTGTACTGATTCTACACAGGCAGTTGTTAGAGAATACCTTAGTATGCCCTAACAACAGGAAATATGGTCAGACAGCACAGGGGTCCTTCAACGGACCCCAGGCTGTCTGGCCATATAAGCTATGGGCTTTGATTGCGTCACTGGGATTTCTTCTGTGACGTGATCAAAGGGCAGTCCCCACTCCTCTTATTTACTTTGAATGCCATAATCAGCTTTGATTGCAGCATTCAAGGGGTTAATGGCAGAGAGAAGAGGCTTTTCTTCTCTCCGCCATTAAAGCGGGGCTGCGGCAGTGTATTACAGTTGTTGCCCCGCTCCTGATCACGTGCGGATACGGCTGTCACACAGGACGAGAATGCGCAAAGTACCTGCTGCTCAGGACGAGTATTTTCGCCCTGTGTCGGCAACTAGTTAAGGACCTCAGAATTTTTTTTTTCTGCTTTTACTTTTTTATTTTTATGTCTATATAAAAATGAGGCCTTGTGTTTTGTAGAAAAAAAGTTGTGAATTTTTTCTATATCATTGTGGGATACATATAACTTAATGTTTAATTGATATGTTATGCAGAGTGGTAGCTAAGTTCTCCAGCACCCGGGGCAAAGATTCAGATTGGCGCCCCCCAACTTCTTTCCTGACATCTCCTTCCCCCTCGACATGTTTGCTTTTTCCACCAATCAATGTGGTAGAATTTTTTTTCACAATTTTTTCAATGTAACTCGAGCATACAACTCTCCACTCTGCTTGACTTGACTCACCTTTAGGAGGAGGCAGGAGGTCTTGCAGCAGAGTTCTGACTGGGGACAGTGCCGGCCCAGGAGAAGACCAGTCCAGTCACCTGATCTGAGTCACCTGACCTCATGTCACTTACGTGAGGTCAGGTGACAGGTCGTGACTGGACTGGTCCACTCCCAGGCCGGCACCAACCCCAGTCAGATCGCTGCCGCAAGACCTCCTGACTGCTCCTAACGCTGATCGCTGCTGCTGCCACCCGGCATACAGGGCGCCTGTCAGCAGCGATCAGCTGTTTGGTACGGCTGCCCTGCGGTGCCCCCCTTCCCTACCTCAGAGATGCGCTAGGGGCACATGCCCCGCCTGCCCCCCCTGGGTACGTCCCTGTATTATGCTGCAATAGACATAGATATATCAATGGGTGAAATGGCTGTTGCATTAGTATCACACAAGCATGGAATTAGTGTGTTGTTTTTTTTTGTTTATTTAAAAAAAAAAATAGATCATGGAATTGTTACTTTAACTGGTTCCCGACCGCTCATGGTATTTATACGGCAAGCGGTTGAGGTTCTTAAAACCTGCGCCATAGTCACTTGCGTAGCTATAGGGGTCGCAGCGGTCGCAATTGCGACCGAGCCCCAAAGCCAGGGGGGCCCACAGCCCCCCGCACCACATCAATAAAAAGTTACTATAGTAACTCGGGCCGCGGGCCCCTGTTACTATAGTAACAGACTGTACTTACCTTCCTGGTTCCGGATCGCAGCGGAGGTCCTGACGTCAAGCGCTGTGCGCAGCGCATGACGTCACAGCGCTATGCGCCGCGCACAACATCGAGAGGACAGAACTACCGCCGCGGCTGAAGAGGAAGGTAAGATTAGTAGCCCTGACTGGCAGGGTCCGACTCCCGGGACCCGCCAATCAGCTGTTTTGAAGGGGCTGCAGCACTCGTACGAGAGCTGCTTCCCCTTCATTCGGTGTTGGCGATTCACAGTGTGAGCGAGTAGTGAAATGAAGGGGAAGCAGCTCTCGTACGAGTGGTGCAGCCCCTTCAAAACAGCTGATTTGCAGGTCCCGGGAGACGAACCCCGGGCACATCAGCTATTGATGGCCTATCCTGAGGATAGGCCATCAATGTTTAGAGACTGCACAACCCCTTTAAGCCTACGATGTTGCCCATAGGGGGCCCATGAGACAGGATCACAGATTGTGTGATCCTGTCTGCTGGGCCCTGTATCTAAGCCAATCACATGGTAGGCTTAGATACATGGCCCATGTGTGATCCTGTCTGATGGGTCCTGTATATAAGCCTACCACACGGTAGGTTTAGATACAGGGCCCCAGCACACAGTAATCTTATACTGTATAAGATTACTGTCTGCTGGACCCTGTATCTAAGCCTACCTTGTGGTAGGCTTAGATACAGCGTCCCACAGACAGTATCACACATGGGCCCTGTATCTAAGCCTAACACATGTGTTACTAATCGTTTTTTTTGTGTATTTTCTTACAGGTTCGGTCGTTGGACTACGTTGGATTCCAGGACTACTTCGATGACGGCTTTTTTTTTATTATCAATAAAATGGTTAATGAGGGTTGTGGGGGGGGGGTTTATTTCAATAAAATATTTTTTCTATGTCTTTTGTGGTTTTTTTTTTAAACTATATTACTACCGCCTTAGTAATGGATAGACAGCATCCATTGCTAAGGCGGGGCTTAGTGTTAGCCAGTGCAGAGGCTAACACTAACCCCCTTTATTACCCCGGTACCCACGGCCACCATCTGTAGTGATGGTCGGCCACTGGGATGGCCGCAGGCTGGTATTATCAGGAGGGGAAAGGCCAAAACCAGTGGCCCTTCCCACCCTGGTAATGCTAGGCTGCTGCTGCTTTATTGTATCTGGCTGGTCATGAAAAATGGGGGGGACACCACGTCATTTAAAAAAAAAAAATCAAATAAAAAATAATTGGAAAGAACGATGTCGGGTCCCCCCCCCCCCCAATTTTCATTACCAGCCAGAAACAACACAGCAGCAGCAGGCAGCATTACCAGGGTGGTAGGTGCCACTGTTTTTGGCCTTCCCCAACCTAATACTACCAGCCTGCGGCCACCCCGGTGCCTGGCCGTTACTACAGATGGTCGGGTACTGGTTCGTACCCGGCTCTTCCCAGTACCCCTGGTGGCGGTGGGTACCAGGGTAATAATGGGGGTTAGTGTTGGCCTCTGCATCGGCTAACATTAAGCCCCGCCTTAGTAATGGAGGTTGTCAATCAGCCAGCGGCCATTACTAAGGCGGTGATAATAAAGTTTAAAAAGATACAAGCACATAGAAAAAATATTTTATTGAAATAAAAAAACACAACCCCCATTAACCATGTGATACTGTCTGCTGAGCCAATGTATCTAATCCTATCCATAGTTTATAGAGTCTTAGTGCTATAGATATGCTATGCTGTCTCCTATACACACATTTTTTTTGGGGGCGGACACATATGTATTGGGGCTATTTCCCCTGACATTTTAAGCCCTGAGGGTGTGTTCACACGGCAGCGTCCGTTACGACTGAAATTACGGTGCTGTTTTCAGAAGAAAACAGCACCGTAATTTCAACCGTAATTGCATGTGCAGGCGTCTTTCGCTGCGTCCATTACGGACGTAATTGGAGCTGTTTTTCCATGGAGTCAATGGAAAACGGCTCCAATTACGTCTCAAGAAGTGACAGGCACTTTTGACAGCGGCGCGTAAAAAGAATGACCGTCGGCACAGAACATCGTAAGACCCATTCTAATGAATGGGCAGATGTTTGCCAACGCTTTTGAGCCGCATTTTCGGACGTAATTCGGGGCTAAAACGCCCGAATTACGTCCGTAAATAGGGTGTGTGAACCCAGCCTTAGTGACGCCCCCGGCTGCTAGTGCTGCATTGTTGGGTCACTTAGGAGACCCAGCGATGCAGCTGAAAGCTGCGGACCGTCGGCCATGAGAAGTTTGCGGGGTGGGGGCCCAATAAGAACTTTTGCAACAGGGCCCATGAGCCTTTAGCTACGCCCCTGGCCATAGTATATCTACGCACTGGCTTTATCTGGCTACCGATCGGGCAGCTAAATATCAGAGACTGCCAGGCACCCTGGAGAGAAGATAAAAGTTGTTTTCGCTGATTCTGCCTTCTCTGATCTCTTGTACAAAACGTTCGATAAGCGCTTTGTACAGAATACGCTGCCAAGATTGGTCCAGGTGATCATGTGACTGTTTACAGTGGAAATACATTGTGTAAAAAAAGGAAAGAAAAAATAAAGGGTCTTTTCTGACCTTGAGGGACAAGCCATAATGATACAAAACTAAAAGTAAAAGAAAGTGCAAATGAACAAAATAAATACACACAAAATACCCACCCAAAAAGGTTCCCCACGCCAATAATTGTCGTACAGCCAGCCCTGACCCAATTACCCTAAAATAGACATGTAATGTATCAAAATTTATAGTAGACAATGATTATCACAAATAAAAGGTCTACTTTAGGGTAAAACTATATTATTACCAGAAAAAAAAATTGCTGAAACATAAAAAGGCATATTATTTAAAAATTACACAATAGCAAAAAGAATGTGTATAAAAAGGATGAAAAAGAAACCTGCACTGTCTATGAAAAAAAATGTAAAAAAAAACCACTTCGCCAGCCTAACAAATAAAAAAGTTATAGAAGTTTAACTAACAGGTGCTAAAAATGACGGTGCCTGGTGATAAAGGCTCAAAATAGCCTGGTCCTGAACCGGTTAAGGCTTTGGACACCTTTGTACACCAAGAAAACTTCCCTTAAATGCTATAATAAGACCACATCAATCATTATATAGAAAAACACAAAAATCTTTATTCAAGACAAACAAACAGTTGTACATACTGTTTAAAAGAACACACCCATAAAAACAAATGTACAATCAGTACATAAAACGAGTGTCTATCGTAAGGCAGGGCAATGCATGGTAATAGCATACATTCAATTTAAATAGATATAAACCATATTATATATACACTGTATGACAATAGTTCCCATAATAGGACCAAACAACATCATTAACAGTATTTATCATGGAACCATAAAACCCTATGACGCATATTACTTCACCCACAATATTTACTGCCACAACACTGTCCAAACACCCCAACGCGCATTTCGCACCTGGCTGCATCAGGGGGTGCTAGGTAAGTGTGACAAGAGGACTTAAGTAGTTAGCAAACAGCTGAAATAAGATAATTGTAAATGTAGCCCTATTACCTGTTTATGGGGTGTCTGTTGGCGCAAACTAGAGGGGAGGCGTCACCTCAATCACGCAGTGCACGGCGTCCGGAAGTGAGTAGTGCGCAACTGCACAAAACTGAAGTCCATGTTGCGCCATGAACTACGTCATGAACGGCCCCTTACCTCGCGCATGCGCACTCCATCCATGGACCTACCACAGCCATATTGAGTGATGGCACCGCAGCTCAATCGTGCCATTACTCAAGGATACCATTCAGCACATATGTAGAACTCTAAATCCAATAAGTGATGCACTAAAGATGTGCATCCATCATATAATACTCGATAGTCACCATGTATACAACCTGGTGATCACATCCTCAATGCATAATGACTGTCAGCACATACATAGTTATGATAATAAGAATATGCATGCCTAAGGGCCAATTGTGTACACACTTGGCAGGATCAATACAAAATGTAACGATTTTATGCAAAGTTGGAAATTTATATAAAAAAGTGTAGTGACTAGTGCTGAAACAAGTAATAATAAAAAAAAATAATAATAAAAAAAATTATATATATATATATATATATATATATATATAAAATATAATAATAGAAAACAGAAAGAGAGAGAGAGAGAGAGAGAGAGATTGGCACTTAATATTAATTATTGCAAAAACGGAGAAAAACTAACCATTTCATTTAACCCCTTAGGGAAAACAGTCTGTAAATTCATAATCTATTTGCATTCGCGCTGAGCTAGGATTTTCTGGATGTTACCCCCTCTACTTCCTAACGAGATTTTATCAATGCCTCTAAATTTCAGGAGCCTCCAATTACCTTGATGATGCTATCGAAAATGATGAGGTATTGGTTTCAGTTTACTCAATTTTTCAAGGTCATCAGTCTTCATAGCTCCCTTGATGTCCCTTACATGTTCCAAAATTCTCACATGAAGTTCTCTTGATGTGAGACCCACCTATATTAATCGGCAGGGACAGCTTGCATAGTAGATCACAACAGTTGAACGACAGGTGATATTGCATGGCAGATGTTATACTCCTTTGACCCTGAAGTGTTGACAACATTTAGAGATCCAGTCATCAGGGAGCATGCCCCACAATCACCACATGGGTATGATCCCCATTTAGGCCCCTTGGAGTTAAAAATAAACCCTGAAGAAGGGGCTACATAGTGTCTCTTAACCAAAATATCCCTGAGATTCCATGATCTACGTGAAGTAATAAGAGGAAAATCTGATAAAACTAAACTCAAACTAAACTCAAATCTGCATCAGTATGTAGGATTGGCCAAAATCTCTCAGATTGTTTTCATTTCACGCCACTGAGCATGATATCCAGTGATAAATCTTACCTCTTCATTGTTATCCTTTTTCTTTGGTTTAGGTATGAGTAAATAATTTATTTGCGTATTTTTTGCTCTCACATATCCTTGCTCAATGTCCTTAGTTTTATAT
This sequence comes from Rhinoderma darwinii, assembly GCF_050947455.1. Taxonomy (NCBI): domain Eukaryota; kingdom Metazoa; phylum Chordata; class Amphibia; order Anura; family Rhinodermatidae; genus Rhinoderma; species Rhinoderma darwinii. Next base: position 73,682 of record NW_027461757.1, on the reverse strand, counting down.
CCACTAGCGCAGAAAGGTCAGAGGCCTGATTTTCAAAGGCAGTTTCAGTAGAACAGATCCGACGTGCTATTAAAAATTGCCCTGTTGGAACTGCTCTTAAGGTCTGTGGGGATGAGACGATCTAGCATACAGGAAAGAGTTGACAGATGTAATTTTTCTAAAAATGTCAGTACCAATCAAACCATCTGTAGCTTTAGTAAATCTGATGTCAAGAAACTCAATATCCGCACGACTCACATTAGAGGTCAGCCGGATATTGAGCTGGTTGACATTCAGACCCACAAGGAAAATGTCCAACTTTTCTATCTCGCCATGCCACAAAAATAGTTTATCGTCGATGAAGCGCATCCAAAATAGGATGCCTCCATCTTCTGCATCAGGTAATTGTAAAGTCTGTTGCCAATATCCAAGAAAGAGGTTGGCATATGAGGGTGCACAAGTCGCCCCCATTGCCGCTCTTCTTTTCTGTAGGAAATAACGATCTTTGAACAGGAACAAGCTATGATGTAATACAAAGTCTAATAGTAGGATCAACAGCTCAATGTGATCAGGTGCTAATTTAGTCCTATTTAAATAAAAACTAACCGCTTCAATACCATTTTTGTGTTCAATAGCGGTGTACAGTGACTCAGCATCACACATCACAAAGAAATCATCATGTCCCATGTATACTCCCTCCAATCTATTAAGGACATCTGTAGAATCACGGATGTATGAGGGTAAATCACTCACCAACGGTTTAAGATAGAAATCAATAAAACGACAAACTGTCTCACATAGACTCCCTTTACCAGAGACTATCGGTCTTACCTGTGGGATCCATTAGGTTTTTGGGAACTTTGGGAAGTAGATACAGGGTTGCTATTACTTGTTTATCCACAACCAAGCCTTCCAGTGTAGTTTTTGGTATAATATTGAGAGTTCAAACGCCCTCCACAGGATCTTATCCAATTGGGCCTTAAAATTATCAAGGGGACAGCCATCAAGTTTTTGATAGCATAACCCATCACTGAGCTGTCTAAACGCTTCCCTTTCATATTTATCAATTGGCCACACCACCACATTACCACCCATGTCCGCTGGCTTAACAACTACCGTTTTCATCTTTTTCAGTTGTTCAAGGGCCTCTCTTTGTGCCCCATTCAGATTATCATGTGTGCGATATGAGGACACCTTCCTCAATTCATTTGTAACCAGTCTAACAAAAGTGTCTACTGCAGGACACATTGACAAGGGTGGAAATGTGGTCAGGCGCCCCCTAACCTCCGTTGGGAAACTATGTTCAACAATTGGTTCAGAATCCTGACACTTCGCTAACACAATCCCGACACTACAGCACAGCAAGCGTAATCTTGCGAGTTTACGCTGTAAACTGTCATTTAAAACGAGATTACGCTTGCTGTGCTGCAGTGTCGGGATTGTGTTAGCGAAGTGTCAGGATTCTTAATAGACATAACGTCCAGGCTGGAGGTAATGTATATTCATTGCCAGGAAACTGCAGTAATGTTAGTGTTTGTGTATGTGGCTGCACATAGCGATATAGCTATATCACTATTTGCTGTTTAAATGAATGGAGAAAAGTGTATGACGCTGATTGGTCAGCGTCATACACTCCTCTGTACAACACCCACTTGGCCAAAAAGTAAAACACGCCCAGTTGTCCATTGAGAAACTCATTAGCATAAAGTTAATATAGGTCATAACTCCGTCAAAAATTATTGTTTTTCTAAATAAAAAACACTGCTGTAATCTACACTACAACGCCGATCACAATATGTACAAGATAGGGCACTTATAATGTGGTGACAGAGCCTCTTTAAGCAATTCATCAAGGGCTTTAAGAGTGAGTTGTTCATCACTCTCTGCAAAGAGCTGTATGTCATACTTGAAAAATGCTTTTTAAAAAAGAAATTTCCTTGCAAATAGATGCACGTCTTTGATTGTCTCAAAAAAAATCTAAATTAGAGACCGGGGAAAAGGTTAGACCCATTCCTAACACTTCTATATGTGCTTGTGTTAGTACAATATTTGTGAGATTAATTACCTTTAGTTGGTCTTTGGTTGTCTGTTCCTGAGATTCATCCCTCCATCTGGGATTTTGTTTTTCCTGCTTCCGGCATCCTGTCGCCCTTGATCTTGCACCCATCTGGGGCGTTTGCCTAAAAAACGGCCAGTTGATGGACCTTCATTGGAGGATGACGATGTACTGTATATCCAGAACGTGATCTAGATTTTAATCTTGATCTCGTAGGATGTGTCCAATTCCATCTAAATACACAATCTTTCTGATAATCAGATAGATCGCGTTAAAATTTCTTGGCTTTAAATTGTTGGATCTCCTTTTCCCACTTTAGAAACTCATTATCTAATTCTTTTTCAAAAACATCCATTTCGTCCTTTGTGATCTTAGCTTTTAAATCCTGTTGTAATGGTTCAATTTCCCTTTCCTATTTCCCAAGAGTCTGTTTATCAGACCCTATCAGCAATTCCAACATCGTTTTAGAGAATATTTTGCAAGCATCTTCCCATCTTTGTCTAAATAGGTCATCATCAACAGGGAACGAAGGGGTGATCTTCACTCTCAGGCCCCTGGGGATGATGTACTTATTAAGATAATGCTCCAATGACCCTTATTCCACCATGTTCTGGAACGTTTTTCCAATAAAGATTTAATACGTATTTGAATATCTCTATTTTGTTGTGAAGAGGTGCCAACCTCTGAATGTATATCACTTTTAAAAACATCTAACAACTGAGCGACCCAATTTTGGTCACGACCACGATAATATGATCATATGACCTTTAAACAATAGGTATTCTTTCTCGGTTTAATTATTGTCTTTTGGTGAATACAGATCCTGGAATGGATTATCGTGGTCGTTCTTGGATATTGGGAACAGAGTTTAAAATTACCTGATGCAGAAGACTGAGGCATCCTAATTTGGATGCGCTTCATCGACGATAAACTATTTTTGTGGCATGGCAAGAAAATTTGGACATTTTCCTTGTGGGTCTGAATGTCAACCAGCTGAATATCCAGCTGACTTCTAATGTGAGTCGGACGGATATTGAGTTTCTTGACATCAGATTTACTAAAGCTACAGATGGTTTGATTGGTACTGACAATTTTAGAAAAACGACATCTGTCAACTCTTTCCTGTATGCTAAATCGTCTCATCCCCACAGATCTTGAGAGCAGTTCCAACAGGGCAATTTTTAATAGCACGTCGGATATAAAACTAAGGACCTTGAGCAAGAATATGTGAGAACAAAAAATATGCAAAGAAATTATTTACTCATACCTAAACCAAAGAAAAAGGATAACAATGAAGAGGTAAGATTTATCACTGGATATCATGCTCAATGGCGTGAAATTAAAACAATCTGAGAGATTTTGGCCAATCCTACATACTGATACAGATTTGAGTTTAGTTTTATCAGATTTTCCTCTTATTACTTCGCGTAGATCACGCAATCTCAGGGATATTTTGGTTAAGAGCCACTATGTAGCCCCTTCTTCAGGGTTTATTTTTAACTCCAAGGGGCCTAAATTGGGATCATACCCATGTGGTGATTGTGGGGCATGCTCCCTGATGACTGGATCTCTAAATGTTGTCAACTCTTCAGGGTCAAAGTCGAATAAGATCTGCCATAATATCACTTGTCGTTCAACTGTTGTGATCTACTATGCAAGCTGTCCCTGCCGATTAATATACGTGGGTCTCACATCCAGAGAACTTCGTGTAAGAATCTTGGAACATGTAAGGGACATCAAGGGAGCTATGAAGACCGATGACCTTGAAAAATTGAGTAAACTGAAACCAATACCTCATCATTTTCGAGAGCATCATCAAGGTAATTGGAGGCTCCTGAAATTTAGCGGCATTGATAAAATCTCGTTAGGAAGTAGAGGGCGTAACATCTAGAAAATCCTAGCTCAGCGCGAATGCAAATGGGTTATGAATTTACAGAATGTTTTCCCTAAGGGGTTAAATTAAATGGTTTGTTTTGCTCCGTTTTTTGCAATAATTAATATTAACCCCTTAGTGACCAACAGTACGCCTTTTTACGTTCCTCACTAATGGGCTTTAGGCTAATGCGACGCCTTTTAACGTGATCGCATTAGCCTAAAGTAGCGCCGAAATTAAAGATCGGGGCTCCGTTCTCTCAGCTACCGGAGGTAGCTGAGAGTTCGGGGCAACGACCAGAGACCATAACGAGTGGTCTCTGGTCACGTGATCGCCGTGAATCGCTATTTCACGGCGTTCACGCTAAACCGGCGGATAATCGCCATTTCTCTCTCCTCTCATGGAATAACTCCTTAGAGAGGAGAGAGAACGGGTAAATAGTGCGCCCCCCCCCCCCGTCCGATTCCCCTTCATGTCCGATCCCCCCCCCCCGGTCCGATCCCCCCCCCCCCCGGTCCGATCCCCCCCCCACGGTCCGATTCCCCCCCCCCAAAATGGCGCCCGAGTGCGCTTTGCATAACTTACCTGTGTCGTCATCTGGCACAGCAACAATCAGGGACCGTTGTGACTGGTCCCTGATCAGGTGATCTCTGTGATAAAACCTATCACAGAGATCACTGACAGTTATTTTCAAAACACAGCCAGGACATGGGCTGTGTTTCTCTCTCCTCCCATTGTAGTTGTTCTGAGAGGAGAGAGAAATCAGTCTAAGTCCTGTGCTGTGAAGAAAGAAAAAAAGTGATAAAAAATCATCGTTCTTATACATACATATATATATATATAATATATCAAATCTATATTAGCGTCAGCGCTAGATTAGCGTCAGCGCTAGTTTAGCGTTAGTGCTAGTTTAGCGTTAGTTCTAGTTTAGCGTTAGTGCTAGTTTACCGTTAGTTTAGCGTTACTTTAGGGTTAGGGCTAGTTTAGCGTTCGTGTTTAGGGCCGTTTAGAATTAATTTTACGTCTGTTATATAAAAAAAAAAAAAATATAAAAAAAATATATATATAAAAAAAAAAAAAAAATTTGTGTCGTTTTTAGGATTTTAGGTTTACTTTAGGGTTAGGACTTATAGGGCATATATATATATATATATATATATATATATACATACACATCTCTAAATATGTCTCAGCGTATGTACAGCGCGGAGCAAGCCTACGCCTTGCTATGTTCCGACACTTCTGAAAGCGAAACAGACACCGCTTCAGAATTTGTTCCAGACAGTGACAGTGACGATTCTAATTCCACCGCTGAACCCCATAGTCCTATGGTGGTGGATACGTCAGTCGCTGTAGAGGTGTCAAGTGCAGGGCCGAGTGTTGCAGTCCCTCCCGTGATGTGGGATCCTGCACTATCATTTTCCCCCCAAGTACCCCAATTTGAAGCGACCCCAGGAATTAGTGTCGACGTCCAAAATTTTACCCCCTATAATTTTTTTAATTTATTTATATGTGATACGGTCCTAGACTTGATAGTCCAGCAGACTAATCTGTATGCTAGGCAGTTTGTTCTACAAAAGCCTGCATCTATGTACTCCAGAATGTGGAGCCCCACAAGTGTCCCAGAAATAAAAAATTTTTTAGGCATTACCCTCAATATGGGTTTGGTTAAAAAACCCTCTGTCCGGTCCTACTGGACTTGTAGTGCTGTCCACGCTACCCCTGTATTTGCAGCAGTGATGTCCAGAAACCGCTATGAGGCCCTAATGCGATTCATGCATTTTACTGATAATTCCCAAGTCCCCCCAAGAAGTGACCCAGCTTATGATCGGCTTAATAAATTAAGGCCATTAATCACCCTTCTAAATGATTTATTTTTAAAGTTGTACACCCCTGACAAAAATTTGTCAGTAGATGAATCGCTCATGAGCTTCAAAGGGCGTCTTTCCTTTCGTCAATTCATCCCTTCCAAACGAGCCAGATATGGGGTGAAATTGTACAAAGTGTGCGAGAGCACAACGGGTTACACCTGCGGTTTCAAAATCTATGAAGGCAGGGACTGCCAAATTTATACCCCAGGCTGCCCAGAAACTATTGGCACCTCTGGCAAAATTGTGTGGAACCTAATGGAGCCATTTCTGCACAAGGGGTACCACGTCTATACAGACAATTTTTATACCAGCGTTGCCCTTTATAAAGCCCTCCATGCTGCAAATACAGGGGCCTGTGGGACAGTACGGAAGAACAGAGTGGGACTCCCACAACAGTTGGTGTCCAGGCGTTTGGGAAAGGGAACATCCATGGCCCTTGCAAGTCAGGAATTGCTTGCAGTGAAGTGGGCCGACAAGAAGGATGTCTACATGCTGTCCACCGTACACACGGACACCACTGTGGCAATTACGGAGAGGGGGGCTACCACTGCAAAGCAGAAACCTGTCTGTGTAACAGACTACAACAAATTTATGGGGGGTGTAGACCTTTCCGACCAGGTGCTTCAGCCTTACCTGGTGAAGCGCAAAAATAAGGCCTGGTACAAAAAGGTAGCAATCTACCTCATCCAGGTTGCTACCTATAACAGTTTTGTTATTTCCAAAAAAGCCCAAGGAACGCTCACTTTCCTTCAATTTCAGGAGAAGGTCATTGAGCATCTCCTTTTTGAGTCCACTATACCGGCACAATCCTGCGAATCTGAGGATGTGCGCAGGCTTTCAGAGCGCCACTTTTTACACCCTATTCCCTCCACTGAGACCCAAAAATATCCCCAAAAAAGGTGTCGGGTATGTAGCAGGCATGGCAGGAGGAGGGATACCCGCTTTTATTGCCCCATGTGTCCATCAAAACCAGCCCTTTGTAACTATCCCTGTTTCGAAACCTTTCACACGGTTGCAAATTACTAGAATTTAACACAAAAAAAAATAATGGGTTGGGGGCCTTTTTAGGGAGTCAATTTCTTTATATTTTCTTTTTAGTTCGTGGGCTTTCCAAGTAGGGATTATTTCTTGTGGGAGAGGTTGTAGAGCACATTTTTTTCAGACCGTGAAACTAATTTTACCCCTTATGATTTTTTTTATTTATTTGTGGGTGATCAAGTGCTGGAATTAATTGTCCAGTACAAAATCCCACATCCACAATTTTTTTATTTTGACTGTTCTTATGACTATGTCCTGCCACATACAGCTGTTACATTCCTAATTCTGTACCGTGATACGGGCATGATCTTTTTTTTTTATTTGGAGGATCTCTAATAATTGAGCTGTTCCTTATCAATACACCATGGGCTTTGTTACGGTTCTTCTGGAAATACTGACATCATTTTGGGGATTAGTGATCCTTTACTGTTCCTATAGATGGTTTTGGACACTGTCCTTTTATATATTCTGTAGGTGATTGGTTGTTTTGTGCACATAGCGGTTCCTACCTTGCCGGGCAGGGGTCTGTTATGGTGTACCGCGTCACTTGGCACATTCGTCCCTCATAAGGATTGATGGAGCTAAAGAGACGTTGTACAACCAGTCACTGAAAAAAAAAATCCTTGTCATGACAGCCCTGCAGGTGTTCTTCTATCTAGTGAACAGACTCGAGTTTGCAACATAGTTGGATACATTTTCCTCCATTTGTTTGAAGATATTGCCCGTCACTCCAGTACAGTTTATTTTTTCCTCTCTGACTGATTTTATATTAGGACAGAATTCTGTCCACAATGACATCATAATGGCACCAACTGCTTCTTCAGCAAGACATAGTCATAAGTACAGGCAAATACGTCTATAGCGACATGTATCCATTATGAATACACGGCTTCACTTCTATTCTGTGCCGCACAAATTTATTAATGTGGCGTATTTCTAACAAAATAACCTTCTACCACGTCTCCTCTATTTCATGTGGAAACGTAATAAAAGCTTGAAGAAAACATTATATACCCATAGTGTCTGAAATGATACCCATTATTTCCTCATTTAAAACATTTTTGGTCCGCATGCCCACTACACCACTAGATGAATACCTTTAGGGGTTTAGTTTTTAAAATGGGGTCATTTCTGCGTGGTTTTTTTTTGTTCAGGCAGCTCAATGCCTCTAAATGCATGATATGGGGCCTAGAATTTATTCAATTGTGCCCTGAAAGCCAAAGGGTGCTCCCTCTCTTTTTGGCCCAGCCACAGGTCTAATAAGCAGATTATGGCAACAATGAGAGTATTTTTGAAAACAGGAGAAACAGGGTGATAGATTTTGGGGTGTGTTTCTTCATTTTCATGTTCGCTTTACAAAGAAATCGGTCTTTAAAGTGATACTTTTATATAAAAAGTGTTTTGTTTTTTTTATTTCACCAGCTATGCATTAAATTTAGCAAAAAACTGTGGGGTCAAAATACTCACTACACCCCTAGATAAATACCTTAAGGGGTCTAGTTTTCTAAATGGGGTCGTTTATGGGGAGTTTCTATCGTTCTGGTAGTTCAAAACCTCTCCAAATGTACAGTGGGGCCTAAAACAATTTCAAGCAAAATAGGAGTCCTGAAAGCCACCGGGTGCTCCCTTTCTTTCGGGCCCTGCTGTGTGTCCAGGCAACACATTAGGGTCACAATGGGGGCATTTTTGAAAACAGGAGAAACAGGGTGATAGATTTTGGCGTGTGTTTCTTCATTCTTATGGTCGCTTTACACAGAAATCGGTCTTCAAAGTGATACTTTTATGAAAAAAGTGAATTTTTATTTTTTTTCACCTGCTATGCATTAAATTTAGCAAAAAACTGTGGGGTCAAAATACTCACTACACCCCTAGATAAATACCCTAAGGGGTCTAGTTTTCTAAATGGGGTCGTTTATGGGGAGTTTCTATCGTTCTGGTAGTTCAAAACCTCTCCAAATATACAGTGGGGCCTAAAACATTTTCAAACAAAATATGAGTCCTGAAAGCCTCTGGGTGCTCCCTTCCTTTCAAGCCCTGCTGTGTGTCCAGGCAATGCATTAGAGTCACAATGGGGGCATTTTTGAAAACAGGAGAAACAGGGTGATAGATTTTGGGGTGTGTTTCTTCATTCTTATGGTCGCTTTACACAGAAATCGGTCTTCAAAGTGATACTTTTATGAAAAAAGTGAATTTTTATTTTTTTTCACCTGCTATGCATTAAATTTAGCAAAAAACTGTGGGGTCAAAATACTCACTACACCCCTAGATAAATACCCTAAGGGGTCTAGTTTTCTAATTGGGGTCGTTTATGGGGAGTTTCTATCGTTCTGGTAGTTCAAAACCTCTCCAAATGTACAGTGGGGCCTAAAACATTTTCAAGCAAAATAAGAGTCCTGAAAGCCTCCGGGTGCTCCCTTTCTTTCGGGCCCTGCTGTGTGTCCAGGCAATGCATTAGAGTCACAATGGGGGCATTTTTGAAAACAGGAGAAACAGGGTGATAGATTTTGGCGTGTGTTTCTTCATTCTTATAGTCGCTTTACACAGAAATCGGTCTTCAAAGTGATACTTTTATTAAAAAAGTGAATTTTTTTTTTTTTTCACCTGCTATGCATTAAATTTAGCAAAACACTGTGGGGTCAAAATACTCACTACACCCCTAGATAAATACCCTAAGGGGTCTAGTTTTCTAAATGGGGTCGTTTATGGGGAGTTTCTATCGTTCTGGTAGTTCAAAACCTCTCCAAATATACAGTGGGGCCTAAAACATTTTCAAGCAAAATATGAGTTCTGAAAGCCTCTGGGTGCTCCCTTCCTTTCAAGCCCTGCTGTGTGTCCAGGCAATGCATTAGAGTCACAATGGGGGCATTTTTGAAAACAGGAGAAACAGGGTGATAGATTTTGGGGTGTGTTTCTTCATTCTTATGGTCGCTTTACACAGAAATCGGTCTTCAAAGTGATACTTTTATGAAAAAAGTGAATTTTTTTTTTTTTTTCACCTGCTATGCATTAAATTTAGCAAAAAACTGTGGGGTCAAAATACTCACTACACCCCTAGATAAATACCTTAAGGGGTCTAGTTTTCTAAATGGGGTCGTTTATGGGGAGTTTCTATCGTTCTGGTAGTTCAAAACCTCTCCAAATGTACAGTGGGGCCTAAAACATTTTCAAGCAAAATATGAGTCCTGAAAGCCTCCGGGTGCTCCCTCCCTTTCGGGCCCTGTCGTGTGTCCAGGCAACACATTAGGGTCACAATGGGGGCATTTTTGAAAACAGGAGAAACAGGGTGATAGATTTTTGGGTGTGTTTCTTCATTCTCATGGTCGCTTTACAAAGAAATCGGTCTTCAAAGTGATACTTTTATGAAAAAAGTTAAATTATATTTTTTTATGCCTGCTTTGCATGAATTCTTACAAAAAAACTGTGGGGTCAAAATACTTACAACACCCCTTAATAAATACCTTAAGGGGTCTAGTTTTCAAAATGGGGTCACTTGTGGGGGTTTCCACCATTCTGACACCTATGAGCCTATGAAAACCTGGCTTGGTGCAGGAAAACAAAATGTACTACAAAATTTATAAAATTATTACTTAACTTGTAAGTCCTCTAAATTGCTCAAAAATTATTTTTTTTTTTCAAAAGTGCTGCCAAAATAGAGTAAAGAGATGGAAATATATATTTAATAAAAAAAATTGTACAGTATGTGTGTACATATGTGACATATTGCAGTTAAAAATAGGGAAAAATGATAATTTTTACAAAATTTCTTCAATTTTTCTATTTTTTAAGTTATTTCCGCAAATCGTATCAGTCTACTTTTACCACTAAAATAAAGTACAACATGTGACGAAAAAACAATGTCAGAATTACTTGGATATTCAAAACTTTCACAGAGTTATTCTCTGATAAAGTCACACATACCAGATTTGACAAATTTGGCTTGGTCATTAAGGTCCAAACAAGCTTGGTCACTAAGGGGTTAAGTGCTAACCTTTGGTTGTTATGTTTGATCTTATGTGTGTAGGTAGGATTTCTGAGGATACATTTGTTTGTTTATAATTTCAGAGTGGACCCTATGTATTTACATCAGATGTCTGTAAGGACAGCAGTGTCACTCTGGATGTGACTGAACTATGGAGTTCGTGATGGCATCATTAGGCTACATGAGGATGCACGTGTTTGGCTTTTGAATATGTGTAGATAGGCGTTGACTTTTGCGTGGATATATACAATGCAAAAATTCTTTGTATTTTTGGGTGACATATAGCTCCATGAGGAGGTGATTGTGCGTATAATGTTGGCATTGTTTGGTGCACATGTTTTTATATATAGTGATGTATTTGGTATGCTATCACTTTTGTGAGAGTGATTTGTTTCACAATCATATGCTTTTTATACCCATACGAACAATTATGCACGATTTAGTATTATATGTGTAAATGCACATATAGCTTTTCATGCCATTTAATTATCATACTTCGGCATGTATCTCTCTCTCTCTCTCTCTCTATATATGTATATATATATATATATATATATATATATATATATATATATACAAATTCACTTTGTATTGTTTTAGGACTTTCACTCATATAAGTCTTTATTGGATCTTTTTGGTTCCGATATAATATACTTTTCTGTATTACATATTTTTTTCACAGTTTATGATTTTATATATAAATATTATATATATATATTTTTTTTTTTATTCAAATTTTTTTACATTTTATACGCAGATCATAAAACAGTACAAAACAGAGCATTGAGACATTTCTCAGTATAGAAAATAGTTTACAAATCACTCATCAAGAAAATGCCATTGTATTCCAATCATACATTGAGCTAAGATAAATCTTTGTACCTTCTTAAATTATAGTAATTTGCATATTTTCCTCTGTAATTACTCTCTCCAAACTGCCTTCAGTACATTCTGGGTCGTTACTCATACGAGTCTTTCAGATCCAATTTGTTACTTTATAACATGCAGTGCTTGCACTTTAAAATGACCTATCTGATATAACAATAATAAGTAACTAATCCAAAGTAAACTCGACTGCATTAACAAGATCTTTAATATTCATTAAGCATCCATTTGGGTAGTGCAATATGAACTGTCGATCCAGATTCCCCATCTCTGAATAAATTGTTCATGTTTGTGATTCTGATTGGCAAACATTTTTTCATAAATGCATGTAGTGTTAATTTGGGCTATAACCTCTCGTATATGTGGCCGTGTCGGCTGTTTCCAATACCTGGTGATTATGAGTTTGGTTGACATCAGAAGATGTGCTATAATATACCTGGAAGAGGAGTTGAAGGTATGAAGATCTAAAAAAAAAAGTAGAGCCATTCGTGGGCTAATTTGTACTTCTTTTCCCATAAGAATAGAGATTATTCTTTTTGTTGCTATCCATAGAGGTTGGATTTTCTTACGTTCCCACAGAATGTGATATAAAGTGCCCTTGTGTCCACAAATTCTCCAACATGCGTTTGAACATGAAGGGAATATTCTATTAAGTCTCGTGGGTGTATAGTACCATCTTAAGTAAGTTTTGAAAGCTGCTTCTTGGTGTGATACACATCTAAAAACCTTATATATTGTGTGAAGAGCTAATTTCCATTCAATTTCGGTCACAGTAACCTTCAAGTCCTCTTCCCATTTCATCAAATATTGATTTTTAATCAAAAGTAATTTGTTTCCAATATTGTTATAAAAAAGGGATATTCCTCCCTTTACTGTGTTAATTTTGTTGAACATAGATACTATTTCCGAGCTCTGGTTACTAATCATTGATCTTTTCCCCTGTAGGAACTTTTGGATTTGTAAAAACTTGCCATGTTGGCTTTGGGATAAGTGGTATTTCTCACTAAGGTGTGAAATGTTAAATACTTTTGTGTCAAAAAAGACAAAAGTATAATAGGTATGATACCTTTATTGGCTAACCATAAAAGTTCTATATGCAAGCTTTCAGAGCATTAAGGTGTGAAAAGTGAGCCATTCTGTCCCGAGCCACTATGTCAGCAATAGATTTTATGTTGATTCGTTTCCAGTTATTTAAATCTAGTCCTGGGATATTATCTTCTAAGAAGCCCAATGAAATTTGATCATATGGACAAGCCATGTTATTTCCCGGTGTCTTACTATAAAGTTGCCACACTTTATCCGATGTTTGTATAGATGTCAAGTATGTCTTTCTAACAGGTATCTTCCACAGCGAGGATATCATTCTAGCCCCCAAAGAACTATATCCACTTATACATTTCTCCATTTCCACCCAGTTTTTGTCTGAATTATCGCACCACCAATGAGTAAGTTGGTCTCGTATACACTCTGAATAGTAATCCCTCAAATTAGGGAGTCCCAGGCCCCCTGCTTTCCTATTTAAAGTCATTATTTTATATGCTGTACGGGATTTTTTCCCATTCCAAATGAATTTCTGTAGGTGGTTGTTAAGTACATTAAAGAATGAGCTAGGTATTGGTATTGTAATCGTTCTGAAAAGGTACAGTAGTTGTGGTAGTAAAAACATTTTAAAGGTGGCAATTCTTCCAAACCAGGATAGAATAGATTTAGCATAACATTGCATATCCCTTGTCAACTTCATTAGAAGTTGTGGAAAATTCTGCTGATATAGTTTCTTAGTAGGATATGTGAGTTTAATGCCCAAATAATTAAGTTCTAAAGTTTGCCAATCAAGATCATGCCTGGCCTGCAAATCATAGAGAGCAGGTGGCATGATATGTATCGGAAGTATTTGAGATTTAGTTTGGTTAGTCTTGTAGTAGGAGACAGAGCTAAAAGTGTGTAGCACCTCAAAGATTCTACCTAATGAGCTATCTGAAAAGGTATTACATAAAATAATGTCGTCTGCAAACAAGGTTATTTTATGTTCCTTTTGGTCAATAGTGATGCCTTGTATTTTGGAGTCAATCCTAATAGTTTCTGCCAATGGTTCTATAGATAAAATAAAAAAAATCGGGGATAAGGGACATTAGTTATTGTGAATTCTTGTGACAGAGTATTGTTAGAGTAAACTCTAGCTGATGGTTGTGAATATAAAGCTTTAATTGCAGAATAAATGTAGCCCTTTATTCTGAACTTTTCGAATACAGAAAAAGCGTAGTTCCAATTTATTCTGTCAAACGCCTTCTCTGCATCAATTGTAAGGAAGGTCGATGATATGCTGTTATATTCACAATATTGCATCAGAGATATAATGCGTCGTATGTTATCTGGGGCTTGTCTGCCTGGAATAAATCCAGCTTGATCATTTACAATCAGTGATGGGAGAACCAGTTTCAATCTGGAGGCCAATATTTTTGCATATATTTTGAAGTCTCCATTTAGGAGAGATATTGGCCTATAGTTTGAAGTCTGCTTTGTTGGCTTCCCCGGTTTCGGGATGGTTATAATCAACGCAGACAGCATTTCTTTTGGAAAATTGGCGGTGGTTAAGGCTTCTTGTAATACAGTAAGTAATCTAGGAGCTAATATATGTGTGAATTTATTATAGTAGTCGTTTGATAGACCGTCAGGTCCTGGAGCTTTGTGAAGAGGAGTTGCCCTGATGGCCTTAGTAATTTCATCAAGCGATATGGGAGAGTTAAGGGATTCTAAAGAGTCTTCAGAGAGTTAGGGTAGATTTATTTGTTTTAGGAAATTATCTATATGTAATTGTATAATTTTTGGTAATAATCTTTGAAGGCGTTGGAGATGCCTTTTGGGGACATTATTGTTTTCCCAGTCATGGGGTGTATAACTTTAGGGATTCTAGATTTTTGTGCTTGCTGTTTGAGTCTTTTAGCTAGTAAAGCTCATGCCTTGTTATCTTGAGGGTAGTACTGCATCTTATTTTTCTTAAGTGTATGTTCATATTGGTGGAGTAGTAAATTGCATAGGTGAGTCCTCTCTTTCCCTAACTCTGATGAGACTGAGAATGTGTGTTTCTGTTTGTTTAGTGCTTCTAAATGTTGAATTTTTTTCATGGAATTGTCAATTTGTAATTCCCTTTCTTTTTTCAATCTGCTTCCAATTTTAATAAAGGATCCTTTTATGTACGCTTTGTGAGCATTCCATAACATAAATGGATTAACTTCTGGGAGATCATTAAAGGTAAAGTATTCCTCTATATCCGAGGCAATAGACTTAGAGTGGATATCATGAGATATTACATAAGAGTTTACTCTGCAAACAAAATCGTTTATCTTTGACAATTGTTCAGATATCGACATTGATATTGGAGCATGATCAGTCCAGTGGATATTTCCTATTTGTGTTTTAGTTACTCTGTCTATTAGCAATTTGTCTATCAAAAATAGATAAATTCTTGAATAGGTTTTATGTCGTGAAGAGTAGTAAGAATAATCTCTCTCAGATGTATGTTGGATCCTCCATATATCGAAGAGGGAGTTAAATCTTAGTGAGTGTTGAAGATCAGATTTATTGTTTCTGGAAGGAGATGTCGTATCTATGGAATGGCCTACTATAGAATTAAAATGTCCGCAGATGATCAAGTTTCCCTTTTTGATCTTTTGGGCTTTCTTTAGTGTTTTGTTAATAAAGTGGATTTGTCTCCTGTTCGGGGCATATAAATTCACAATTGTGTAGTCTAAGTTATTAATGGTACACACAAAATTATATATCTACAGACTCTATCCCCCACCTCAGATAATGACTTTTGGAAAGGCTGTATCATATTTAATATGTCGCTATGTAATGTGCTTCGGAGAGCAGATAGCATTCCTTTTAGAATATTTTCTGATACTGCCTTGTCTGAAGTGTGAAAACACTCAAAAGCGTCTGAAGCATTAGTAACAGTCAAAGACTGAGGAGCTTGGCTTACCTCGGATTCTCTGAGGTGATCATCTAGCTTCTGTTTCTGTTTAGCTGGGCTGGATGATGGGGAGACCTGGTTCTCTGCATACTGTTGCAGCATCATGGAGTTGCCGCTCTCAGGCATGCCTCGTGGAGATGTCGACGCCATGTTGGAAATGGAGTACCTCCTTGTGTGCCTTGTTTGTGCACCACTTGCCCGGGTCTGTGTTATCTCCGGCTTCTCCTGTGCTGTTATATTATCGTCCAGAGTGATCTCCTCGTATGTGGGGGATTTGTCCGTGACTGACAGAGCTGGGCTTCTTGAGTTCTCCCCGCCATCTTTGGAGTTATCGGAGCTGTCTTCCATCGTGAACAGTATTTGGTCCGACTTTGTAGCCGGATTCTTTGAGTCTTCTCCTGCCCATATATATTTTTTAAATCCCTATCATGGGAATGCTTTTATGTCGCTGGCAGGTGCTCTTGGTAGCTGGTGATGAGCTTCTTTAGCAAAGCTCTTTTCTCATGTGGCCATCAGCTCCGTGACCAGACCACGCCCCCCAATATTATATTTTTTATTATTTATTATATATATATATTTTTTATTATTATTATTTTTATTATTTGTTTCAGCACTAGTCACTACACTTTTTTTTATATAAATTTCCAACTTTGCACAAATCATTACATTTAGTATTTATCCTGTCATGTGTGTACACAATGGGCCCCCAGGCATGCATTGGGTCCCCTTTTGTACACATTCTGCACAAATTTATTATCCATATGTCAAATATAGATGATGCGTCTGGAGGACATATAGGCTGTTTATATACTTTCTTATTGTCATAACTATGTATGTGCTGACAGTCATTATGTATTGAGGATGTGATCACCAGGTCGTATACATGGTGACTATCGAGTATTATATGATGGATGCACATCTTTTGTGCATCACTTATTGGATTTAGAGTTCTACATATGTGCTGAATGGCATCCTTGAGTAATGGCACGATTGAGCTGCGGTGCCATCACTCAATATGGCTGTGGTAGGTCCATGGATAGAGTGCGCATGCGAGGTGAGGGGCCGTTCATGACGTAGTTCACGGCGCAACATGGACTTGAGTTTTGTGCAGTTGCGCACTACTCACTTCTGGACGTCGTGCACTGATTGAGGTGCCAACTCCCCTCTCGTGTGTGCCAACAGACACCCCAGAAACAGGTAATAGGGCTATATTTACAATTATCTAATTTCAGCTGTGTGCTGACTACTTAAGTCCTCTTGTCACACTTACCTAGCGCCTCCTGACGCAGCCAGGTGCGAAACGCGCGTTGGGGTGTTTGGACAGTGTTGTGGCAGTAAATATGTATTATGGTGGGTGAAGTAATATGCGTGATAGGGTTTTATGGTTCCTTGATATATACTGTTAATGATGTTGTTTGGTCCTATAATAGGAACTATTGTCATACAGTCAGCGGTGTATATATAATATTGTTTATATCTATTTAAACTTAACGTATGCTATTACCATTTATTTCCCTGTCTTACGATAGACACTCATTTTATGTACTGATTGTACATTTGTTTTTATGGGTGTGTTCTTTTAAACAGTATGTACAACTGTTTGTTTGTTTTGAATAAAGATTTTTGTATTTTTCTGTATAATGATTGATATGGTCTTAATATAGCATTTAAGGGAAGTTTTATTCGTGTACATGTCTTATATGGGATCCCATATGCAAATTAATATATACTGATTATATGACCTTTAAACAATAGGTATTCTTTCTTGGATTAATTACATTTTGGACACCTTTGCACTGAGTTTTTTTCTTTAATATTCTTATGCTTCATAAGTGGAAAATTGAACAATTATCGAAAAAAATTTCATTAATAATTTCCTACTATTTTGCTTCTATACAGTCTAAGTAGCTCCTTTAGAGAGCAGAGGGGGAATCACATAGGCTATCAGTTTAGAGAAAAAGCTGTGCTAATACATGAGAGCTAGTGAAGGCAACTGTTAAAGGGAATGTGTTGCTAGCAAAAAAAATTTTTTTTTTTTTTAGTTAAACAATTAGTGTGTGGGTGATTAAACATTGTTCTAATTTTTTTTATTTTTTTCACGAGTCAGGAAATATTATAAATTAGATTCTAATTTATAATATTTCCCAGTGCTGGTCACTAGATGGAGCAATTCCCAAAATTGCAGCATTGCATGTGGTAAAGCAAGCACATTGCTTTATGCTGCACAATTGGGAAAAACTCACTCGCTCTAGTGAGCTCTCAGAATCCCCCCCTCCTTTATCCTGGCTAGTGCCGGGAGAAACGAGGGGATTGAACGGTCAAACCTCCTACACTGTGTGTCGCCATTTTTTGAGCTAACACACAGTGTAGTAGGTTTACATACAGTAGTAAACACACACTGAAACACGAACATACATAGAAATCACTTACCTGCTCCAGTCGCCGCCACTCCCTCCGGTCCGTCCGCTCCGTCTGCTGCCGCTGCTCCATGTGCACAAGTCCGGAAGCCGCGACCGGAAGTAGTAATCTTACTGTCCGGCCGCAACTTCCGTTCCACAGGAAAATGGCGCCGGACGGCGCACAGTTCATCTTTGACTGTGTGGGAGCGGCGCATGCGCCGTTCCCACACAGACGGCGTACACCATAGTGGATGGAACGGGCCCCGTTCGCATTCACTATGGGACTGGGGCTGCCGTACTCTATGTCTGTATGTGTCGTTAATCGACACATACAGAAATGGAGTAAAAAATAGGGAAGAAAAAGTGTAAAAATAAAAAAAAGTAAAACACAAACACACAAATAAATATAAAAGTTTTTAATAAAAGACTAAAATCAAACTGATGTTAAAAAAAATAATTTCGTGACACTATTCCTTTAAGGATCTGCCAGGCACAGCTTCTGTATCCACACCCATAGGTAATCAGTCTGCACCTGCTTCTATGTCTGTGAGACTGACTCCATCTTCCACCACTCAGGATGGCAGGCTTAGGAGTGGGAGAGCCTATCACAGCCTGGCCAGACGGAGCTAGCTCCTGCCCTCTGTCTATTTATACCTGCCTTTCCTGTTCCTCCTTGCTTGTGATTCTTCTCTGTTGGTTTCCTGGCCCTGCTGCAGCTTCTTGAACTACTTGTCCCTGCTTCGTATTGACCCTGGCTTACTGACTACTCTTCTGCTCTGCGTTTGGTACCTCGTACACTCCTGATTTGACTCGGCTTGTTCACAACTCTCCTGCTCTACGTTTGGCACCTCGTACTCTCCTGGTTTGACTCGGCTCGTTTACTACTCTTGTTGCTCACGGTGTTGCCGTGGGCAACTGCCCCGTTTCCCTTTGTTCTGTGTTTCCTTGTCTGTCTGTCGTGCACTTATTGAGTGTAGGGACCGTCGCCCAGTTGTACCCCGTCGCCTAGGGCGGGTCATTGCAAGTAGGCAGGGACTGAGTGGCGGGTAGATTAGGGCTCACTTGTCTGTTTCCGTATCCCTGTCATTACAGCAACAAACTGGACACACAGACCTCACATCCAGCATGTAGTACTGGGAGGGACTCGTCCACAGGAGAAAAGTCTGAAACAAGGAGCCGCATGTACTTGAATTTCAGGGGGTCTGAAAACGAATGAAGGAATGAATATTGCAGCCTGCAAATTAGTGCAACTTTTTTAAGTCCAGGTAATTACTAACATATCTGAAAATATTTTTTTCCATGTCAAAAGGTTTTTATAGTCTTACAGCAAGTGCCTAAAATTTCCACCACTGCAAAATCTCAGATAATGCTTTATAATAATAGTTTCTCTGTGTGATTCTAGACTAACCCACATGATGTTTGGTGCTTTGTTTCGATTATCTTCAATATACTGACGATAATATTTAATCAATCAAACTTCGTTCTATATTTTTGGAACCAGCAAGTGATAAGATTTAATAAAGAAATAGGTTTTACAAAGACCAACCAGATTCCAGGAAACAGATGAGAAATCACGACAATGCTGAATTGTAACACAGACAAAGCGGTGTATCCTTAACCAATTAACTATTATCAATACAAGACTCATCTGTAGTGACCTTTACTAATGGGAGTGAACATGATTGATTTAAACAGCTGATTAATAAGAAATGACGTTATGATTTCTGCAGCAATGGCCATTAATTGCTTAGTCCCCGGACTATCAATGGTTAATGCAACTGAATGGAGCAGATTATAAATATTACGTAACGAGACGTTGCTGTATCACGCTGTACACAAATGAAAGGTACTAATTATTATTAAATATGTGACATCCATGATCTATCACATAGCTCTTTCTAAATGAAAATGCTGAGACTCTAAATAACAAAACTCTGAAGTAGAAAACCTAACTTTGTGTGCAGTATCGGCATATGGGCTGGTTTTAAGGAATGGCAAAGTAGCAATTGTCTATAGGGCCCCTGAGAATGAAAGCCCCAGGAGTAAACTGAAAACAACTTGTATTATTTAGTGGGGTATGGTGAAATTATTTTGGAATTGAAATGGAGTATTACGGGAATTATATCGTTTTTATATGGGCTCTTAATTCCCTTCCCACACCATGAAATACATTTATGCCATGGTCGGGTGGACCTCCACGCACTGTGGCACAGCGATGCTGCAGGCTCTCTTTATGTCCAATGGGGGGGGATTTGGCAAATTCTGGCAAACGATGCAAGATGCAACAAATTTATTATAAGGCAAGCGCCTCTTAAATAATTATCTTACTCCAGCAGGCTTTCAGCTAAGTCTGCCCCTTTGTGTATCTTATATCCTGCAAATCTTTCTGCTTGACTTTTGAAAGATCCCTTGAGTAAGTGAAATATTGGTGACTGGTAAAATATTGCCTGTGACTTATCATGAATAATCATGGAGACATTAGTGAGTAGATGCAATTTGTTTGTGTCTGTATATCTCATTAAGGCTCTAGCATTGCCAGGGGCTCCTGATATATTAAATATAAAGGATTGTTCTGCAGCATATTTTATGGTAGACAGTGTAGTCTCCACACAACAGAAAACAGACTGTTCTTTACAGAAATTCTTAGAAGAATGTGCATCATTTAGGTTTAATTGGTTAGTCTGCACCTGCTTTTTTGTCCCTAAAAATGGGATATAAATGAATATCCAGTGAAACGCTATGTCATTTTAATGGTATTTGATGTAGGTAAATTAAAAATAAAGCAATTATATTAACAAAATACTCTGCTGGTTTAGAAGGTTAGTCAGTGGAATATGTTTAATTGGGTGTGAAATAGAATTTTCTCAGGTTCTCACATATTTTGTTTTATTTTATCTTTGTCATGCTAACATGGGCTTTTTAGATGTGTAGACTTAGGTAAAATTGTTATTTTGTTCCATTAGAACTAGGAATGATGTACATCTCTTCTTTTATTTACTAATGGTGATGCTGTTCTATTTTGCTGTCCTCTGCAGTCCAGGCAATGGCATTGATGAGGCCCTAGAAGCCGTGAAGCAGGACAATTTACCGATTGTTGTGGGATGCCGCAACAATGATATCAGAGGTAATTTTTAGTTAAAGGGGTTGACCGTGATTAGGAAAAAAAAGTTCTTTTTTTTTTTTATAGAGTGCCTCTCTTCATAGCATCCATGTACTGTGTCTGGTACTGCAGATAAACTCGAGTCACTTGAATGGTGAGAATCTGTAATAGTGGCATTATTTCTTGAAAATAGTAAACCCTTTTCCTACACATATCCAACAAGGGAGAGAGAAAAACCTGGACCACACATCGACTTTTTATCTATCTGATCTATTGCAGCTAATCAAAATGTATAAATATGAACATGAGGTTCTTAGTAAACATTTTAATCAAACTGTATAAACCCAGTTGCCACTTCACGGCGACTACTTTTAAGTGGATCCCTACTCTTTTAGATGAAGCATCGCATGGCAACCAAAGCCACCGCAACACAGCACACGCAGAGGGAGCAACCCAGGGATCCAACAGCACCCATTATGTCAGGCTTATCCTGGCTTATCCTGGCAACATGGGAGCTGTTGGACACTTGGGTTGCTCCCACCTTGGTTGCTTTGTTGTGGCAGCATTGGTTGCCATTCGATAATGCACCTAATAGAGTAGGGACCCACATAAAAGAGGTCACCGCGAAGTGGCAACTGGACATACAGTTTGATCAAAATGTTTATTAAGAACCTCATGTTCATATTTATAAATTTTGTTTAGTCGCAATAGATCACTGTATAGCAAGTGGATGTGCGGTCTAGGTTTTTCTCTCTCCCCTTGTGGATATAAATAAACCTTTTTTTTAACTGACAAAACAATATTATAAATATCATAGCCAATCCTTCTTGTTTCAGGTAATTCCACAATTTCCAAAATAGCCAATTAGTTGCTGGCTGGATAGAAAACTAAATATTTAAAGCATACCTGTGAATATAACTTTTTTTGCAAGAATTAGTAGCACCTGTGAAGCTGTGAAATTTGTGTTATTAGGAGAGAGTGGCATCACCCATAGTTGCCAACAGTGCTGAATTTGCAGGAACTGCTCCGAATTTACAGAGACAGTTTCGGCAAATTACTGTCTCGGATGTGTCCCAACAACTGCCTTATGCAATTATATCTGCGTCCTCAGGACACAGATACAATTGAATATTATAGCAGAGCAGGAAACTATCCACTTACTGCTCTACCATTCACTCCTGCAGGAGCGGAATCCCCAACCAGAGAGTTGCCAATGCCCTGGCCGGGGATTCTGCTCCTAGAGGTAGCCCATGACGTCACTGTCCATATATGGACAGTGACGTCAGGGGCTCCTCCAGAAGAGGAATCCCCGACCAGTGCATTGGCAATGCATTTGCTGGGGATTCCATTCCTAGAGGAGCCCCTGTCTAGGAGCAGAATCCCCGGCCAGAGCGGTGCCGATGCACTGGCCGGGAATTTCTCTCCTGGAGGAGCCTGTGATGTCAATGTCCATATATGGACAGTGACGTCAGGGGTTCCTCCTGAACCAGATTCCCGTATAGATAGTGCCACATACACACCCCTGTAGATAGTGCCACCCTCTGTAGATAGTGCCCCACACACCCCACCCTGTTGACAGTGCTACACCCCCTCCCTCTAGATAGCTTAATTTGGGCTCCCTCTAGGAGTGGAATCCACAGCCAGAGCAGAAGGCACTGTAGCACTATCTACAGGGGGACATGTGGTACTATCTGAAGTGGGCACTGTGGCATTATCTACAGGAAGCAGTGTGTGGTAATATCTACAGGGAGCAGTGTGTGGCACTATCTACTGGAGGCAGTGTGGAGCACCATCTACAAGAAGCACTACCAGCAGTGGTCAGCAGATATTACCTAGCCCTAGTGATAAAGTGAGAAATCACCTGCCTGTAAACAACCGGATAACCAGAGAGTGATACTGCCCACCATAATAGTGGTCAGCCAAACTAGAGCAGAAATTTTTGTTTTTTATTTGTATGCAGAAATTCTGGGAATAAAACCACGCCCCATTAACCACTCCCATCAAATAAGCCACACCCCCATATGACACACCCACCAAAGAAGCCACACCCTAAGTGTCCCTTGAAATTTTTCTCAAATGTTGGCAACTATGGCATCACCTGCACTTTCCAACAGCCTGTAGTTCCTACCTGTAAATGTTCATAAAAATCAATAGTCAACAAAAAGCTCATATTTAAAAACACTGTAACTAAAAGAAAAAAGAGGAAGACAGAGAAGGGGAGGACAGGGATGATGCTGCAGCCTGTTTGCCTCAGCCTGTGTGTGAGACTTCTTCCCCCCGTTTTTTCTGCTTTTCAACCCCATTCGTCTCCATTGTTTACGGAAAATCATCCAGCGGCAAAAAAGAAACTATCTCCACAAATTCCCCTTTCTCAATTTTCTCAAAGGCCAAGGGGACCTGAAAAGACAGAATATAAACCCCTCTGGGACACGTCCATCAATGGCCCCATACCGACCGACGGCCCCTTTCCTCCCCTAGTTAGCGACCCCTCCGCCACCTGACAATTAGCCTCCTCAGGCCCCACCTCGCTCCTAGGTAGGAAAGACAAAATGACCCTTGCCCTCCCCTCTAAGCATCCACCACCCCACTATCTACCACTGAAACCCAAAGCCCCGCGTGCGTGGATATCAAACCTCTCATGTCCCCCAGAACCTTCAACAACTCCCCATCGGAACCATCGCAATCACCTACGGTCCCAGAAGATGAGCCTGTCAGTCCAATATTCCTTGGTGTAACGTGCTGACCAGTCTCTGACTGTGCCACGATGTTCTGATCCACTACTGAGACATCAGCTGTACCTTCCAGTCAGGAAGAATTCCCCCACCGTCATGATGGGTGACTACGCCTCCAGACCAGGTGAAGAAGCTCTCCTCCTGACATCAGTTCTACCACTGTTCCCAACACGATCTCAATCACACTCTCAATTCCCAGAACTGGAAGCCTCCAGTGGCCTGGGACCACGTCTCCGAACCTCTAACTGAACCTGGTCCCACCAACCGGAGACCGATAAGATGACCCTGGCCTCTCTGGAATCCTGCGTGCAAATGAAACAATGTCAGCCAAACGTTCCTGATTAGACCGGACAATCTCCTCCTCTGATGTTCCGCTGCTCTGGAGCTTCCATTCTTGTGATGGCAGATATTTTTTTTAAATAAGGATTGAGTTAGGAAATCCTTGTGTTCTTACAAACCAAAACTGCCATATTAAGTTTTGCTTTTAGTTGCCACTCAACGAAACGTACTATCTGGACTTAGGCATGTGTTACACAATGATTCTAGAATGCCATAACTAGCTGAAAAGGAGAAAAGTTACATTGCATTATTTGCCTGCACCAAATTCCGGTTAAGTTCTATAGTAAATGTTCGACATTTACCACTGAAGTCTGTTGGAGCAAAACTGTGGCTTGTTGGAGTCAACTACAATTTTTGACAATGCATTCCTATGGGCAAGGCTTTAGATGCCATACATCAGCAAGCCCTGGTTGAATTGTTAACAATCAAAGGGTGGAAAATTTGCTGAAGGTCATGGAAAGGGTGTGGAAATTGTTTGAAAGATCTGTTTGAAAGATTGCAGAAATAAATAGGTCCAAACACAATCACTTAGGCTATATTCACACGACAGTGAAAAAAACCGGATGTTAAAAATGGATCAACTGTCAGTTTTTCATGGCTGTTTTGCATCAGTGAGTCTCAAAATTCTCATCCATCTCCCAGCCGTCTGATCATTTTTAATGGCCATTTGTAATAAAATTGCCATAAAAAAACTGATGAATTTAATTTCTCAGGGTTTTCTAGTTCTAACCACCTGAAAACACCACAGCACCCATGTAGACAGTGCCACAGTGCCCACTGTAGATAATGCCTACATAGATAGTGCCCGCTGAAGATAATGCCTACATAGTGCCACAGTGCCCATTGTATTTAGTGCCACAGTGCCCACTGTAGATACTGTACATCGCTGCTGCCAAGGGGGCCAGTGCCTTATCCATTATGCCACTGGGGCTGTAATTTTGCGGTGCGCAGTGTTTTTTTTTCTTTCTAAAGCAAGCAAATATTCACATGAGACTGAGACAGCGAGAAAGGGTTGGCTTTACTTAAAGAGGCTCTGTCACCAGATTTTGCAGCCCCTATCTGCTATTGCAGCAGATAGGCGCTGCAATGTAGATTACAGTAACGTTTTTATTTTAAAAAAACGAGCATTTTTGGCCAAGTTATGACCATTTTTGTAGTTATGCAAATGAGGCTTGCAAAAGTCCAAGTGGGTGTGTTTAAAAGTAAAAGTCCAAGTGGGCGTGTATTATGTGCGTACATCGGGGCGTTTTTAATACTTTTACTAGCTGGGCGCTCTGATGAGAAGTATCATCCACTTCTCTTCAGAACGCCCAGCTTCTGGCAGTGCAGACACAGCGTGTTCTCGAGAGATCACGCTGTGACGTCACTCACAGGTCCTGCATCGTGTCAGACGAGCGAGGACACCGGCACCAGAGGCTACAGTTGATTCTGCAGCAGCATCAGCGTTTGCAGGTAAGTAGCTACATCGACTTACCTGCAAACGCCGTTATATTTGGCGCCCGATATTTAAATAACCCCTGAACTGTCAACGGGGCGTGTACTGGCAAGGGGGTGTGTCACTGCTATGGACAGTGCAAGCGCTCCCCAGCTCTTACATTGTCCGTAGCAGTGACATGCCCCTTGCCAGTTCGGCAGACAAAGTACAAGACTGATCTCTCACAAGAGCTGAAGAGATGAGAGCGCGCATGCGCGCTCTCCTCTCCACAGCTCCTATACTGTCTGTAGCAGTGACACGCCCCCTTGCCAGTTCGGCAGAAGACTGATCTTGAAAGCTGAAGAGTGAGAGAGCGTGCGCGCGCGCGCACTCTCTCTCCTTGTCTTTTTCTGTAACACTGTCCATATCTGATTGGACAGTATCACAGCCATAGTAACACGCCCCCTTGCCACTACACGCCCCGTTGACAGTTCAGAGGGTTATTTAAATATCGGGCGCCAAATATAATGGCACAGATATCGAAATAACGGAGGGAGGTAGAATTTTTTTTAAAAGTGCCCCAGGGTTTGTGCAGCCCTCCCCATTACATGCTGCACTCAGCTGCACATGTATGGGTAGGCGAAAGGTTCTCTTTAATATAGATTGGTACAAGCATCCAGTGAAGAAGCCAGTTGAGAACTTTTAATCTGGAACTAATATATGCCAATGGCTTTACTTTGAGCAAGAGGAAAGGCAAACACCACAGATGGGACTTAACCGGTTAAGGACCAAGCTCTTTCACAGCTTAATAACCAGAGAAAATGTCACAATTTTCTATGCGCTTCTTTAGATGATTATAACTCTGCAGGTGAATAAAGTTCATCTTTGAATTTTACACTCTTTATATTTTTTGGGGTTTCCTAAAATAAGAAATTGCAGGTTTATGCAAATTGGGCTTTCCAGTAGTTGAACTTTAGAGAATATGCAAAAATGACATCCACCCCCCTCCCATTCCCTTCCTCACCCTTGGAGTAAAATCAGGGGAAAAATAATGTAATGTAGGGCAAATATATTTTCAACTAATTAAAGGGGTTGGCCACTATCAGCATGCAATTTGAAAAGTGCCCTAGGCAATAAAGAAAGCCCTAATGAATTGTTATGAGGACAAATTTGGTAAATAAAATATGATTTCTGTAGCCTTCCGCCTTACCATGCTGCAGTAGCAGCGCTCTCTGCAGGCAGGTGTGGGCGGGACATGTTCAAAATGAAAGTAAAAATCCCAGCATGCATTATTCCCAGCACAGCACATCCTTCTTTGCCTGTCATCTTGTGACATCTCAGCCAGCAGCTGCTTCGCCTCAGCTACCACTGTACAGCTGTATGAAACAGTGTACCTCATTGTACACCCTAACAGTATAATAGAAATGGTACAGTTCCTCCATTTCCATCTCTGAATAAAGATTTATTATATCCTCCAAATAACTGTGATCTCTATCTCTCTCTCTCTGCACACACGTGTATATATACACATTCACACACAAATAAATATATATATATATTTATTTATTTATTTTTTTATATTTTTTTTGTTTGTGTGTATGGGTCACGATGCGGGGTGTGGACCCACTGGGCCGTACCGTGTAGCGGGACGCCAGCTGACCGAACAGGTATAGTACAGAGTCTATAGTCCAGAGAGGGTACCTGTGGCAAGTCGGACAGTAGCAAGGCAGGCTCGGCTGGGACTAGGCGGCAGGTAGATGTTAGGCATGGCGTAGCAGAACAGGCGTGGAATGCAGCACAACACGACAACAGCTCAGCATGGTATTTGATCTGGATAGCACGGGATACAGGATACAGGAACAGGGAACACTTGGGAACTGGAAAACACTAGGAGACCATTTGCAAAACAAACTTTGGGTAACGAACAATGCTCAGGCAGAGAAAAAGAGGGCAGAGCCCCTTTTATAGTCCAGTAGCTTTCTGGGCTTGATTGCAGACTTCCTGCAATTATGCGCGCACTGGCCCTTTAAGACCGTGCACGCGTGGGCGCCCGCGCCGTCCGGGAGACAGTCTCGATACCAGGAAGTGAGTGCCGGCGCCTGACTGGGGAACGATGCTGCAGAGAAGACACATGTCCATGGCCACGGCCGTCGAGGGGTCAGAACGACGGGCCAAAGGTTTCTGCCTTATATACTAAGCGGCATATAAATTAGTTTCGTGGACAATCATATTTAGGAGGTTGTCGGTAATAAATAAATGGAAGTAATCCATTTGGACAAAATTTGTATTATCCCCAGTTATGCCAGGAGTGGCAGTAAATCCGTTGGATCTAGGGCCAAAAGAAGGAGCAGGTGCCCATACGAGAACTGGAGGGACCATGCTGCCCCGTGCTACTAGGCCCTGCGCTTTCATGTTCTGCAGTTTCAACTGTGTCAGGGATAATGTCCCTTGAAGAGGAACCTGAAGTGACGGTATCATCGTCACTGCCTAAAAGAGGTTCCATCTCTGACGCCATTTCTGATGCGGTCTCAGACTCTGACCACAGCATGGCGTATGCCTCCTCAGCGCTAAACAAATTCCTTGCCATGTAACTAACACTAACACTAACTAAACAAACCATAATTTTTTTTTTCTATGTTTTTTTTATAATAGATTATATATATAGATGTATCTCTATCGATCTATCTGTCTGTCTATCTATCTATCTATCTATCTATCTATCTATCTATCTATCTATCTATCTATCTATCTATCTATCTATCTATCTATCTATCTATCTATCTATCTATCATTAACGAATAGGCAGCACAACACAGGTTCCAATTCAGTGAAAAAGGGTTTATTCACCCAGACGCCTGGTGGAATTTTCTTTCAGTGTAGTCGTTTGATGGTATCGTTAGCGTTCACACATGTGTAATTTGAAAGTCTAAATTGGACCTTCTTCTACATGTATTTTTATTGAATTTTATTATATTAGTGCCTATGAGTATTGTATATTAACCTGTTTTTATTTTTGTATTTTTAGATACACACTATCTGTGAAGCAATTTGATGGCTGCATGAAAGTAGCAGGGGCCCATTACATTAGGTTGTAAAATGCCAAATAACTCTATATGTCTATTGTTTCTCTTATTCTGTTCAAAATAAAAAGGAATATAGTGTATATTAGCCATGAAACTATTAACAAATAATGTTTTTTGTATCTACACTATTTGTTATATTCAGATGTGATCAGTGAGTTCAGCTCTTCCCTACTAACCAACACCTGGATATTTCTCTTTGATCCATATATCCCCTAAGAATATGGGTATGGGTATCTGTTTGAAATCCCCTAGGGGATGATCATATTCCCACTAATAGATATGAATTTGTAGGTAAGGAATAGTTGACACTATACTGTCACAATGCATCACAGACTATTTTTGCGTGTCGATAGTGGTTATTTGTTTCTTGTAAATAGTATGTTCATGGCATCTACACTTATCTTTATATGCAGTTTTGATTATACTGCTATTCTTTTTATACACGAATCCCTTAAAATCAATAAATTGACCATTATAGACTAGCTCTACTCATTCAGCGCTTGCGTTCCACTGGCTGTACTTCCGGCCTGAATGCCATTTTGGAGCATGCACAGTATGTGCGCACGGATGCTGACTCCTCGTGGTGCTTACTACTGGTACTCTATAAACTATTGTACTACTCATTATATATTTATAATTTTTAGATTGGCCTCTGCACCTTTCTTGGCTTAGCCTAATTGCTCATTATAACACTGTACAGCCTTTTTATACACTGTGTATTCATGTATACTGCACTTGGTTTATATAACCACTTTTGGAATAATGCACTATGAATAGAGATGAGCGAACCGGGACAACCGAACCCGGTTTCGGTCCGAACATCGGGAAAAGTTCGGTTCGGCCGAACACGTTTTGACCGAACCCGGTCAAAAATATTATACAAATCGGCAGCCACTTGTCTCTATCAATCACTGATAGAGAAAAGAGGCTGCTGATTAAAAATAAAATAAAAAGCATTTCATACGTACCCGGTCGTTGTCTTGGTGACGAGTCCCTCTTCTTCCTCCAGTCCGACCTTCTTTCCTGACGCGGCAACCTGTGATTGGCTGCAGAGGCCGCTGCAGCCTGTGATTGGCTGCAGAGGCCGCAGCAGCCTGTGATTGGCTGCAGCGGTCACATGGGCTGTAATGTCATCCAGGAATGTCGGGCTGGATGTCGAGAGGGACGCGTCACCAAGGCAACGGCCGGGAGACCGGACTGGAGGAAGCAGAAAGTTCTCGGTAAGTATGAACGTCTTTTTTTTTTTACAGGTTACTCTATATTCTGATCCGAATTCCCTGTCCATGGTGCTGAAACAGTTACTGCCGATCAGTTAACTCTTTCAGCACCCTGGACAGTGACTATTTACTGACGTCGCCTAGCAACGCTGCCGTAATGACGGGTGCACACATGTAGCCACCCGTCGTTAAGGGGGCCTCATGCACACGACCATAAAAACACCCGTTATTATGGGTTGTAATTACGACCCGAAATAGCGGGCCCATAGACTTCTGTTGGCCACAGGTACCTTCCCGTTTTCTCACGGGAAGGTGCCCGTGCCGTTAAAAAGATAGAACATGTTCTATTTTTTTCTTTTACGAGCCGTGCTCCTATACTTTATAATGGGAGCACGGCTCGGAAAAACGACCGGCTGCCCGTGGGTGGCCGTGCTCATCTCCTGAAATACTCTATGCTGCCTTAAACTCTGTGGACAGGTCAGGATCCTGTTTCTTTTAAATGCTGCTAGGGAATCCGCTCGATCCACTATATAAGGCTGCGCTACAGTGCAGCATTTAAAAGAAACAGGATCCTGAGTTGACCTGTCCACAGAGTTTAAGGCAGCACAGAGTATTTCAGGAGAGGAGCGTGCAGATTCAGTGCTGCTGTGAACTCTGCTCTTACCATTACGTAGCTCTCAGTCTGTTACCTCTCCTCCACTACTGTCCTCAATAACACTTTCATGATTGGCAAGTCACCACGTAATGGTAAGAGCAGAGTTCACAGCAGCACAGAGTATTTCAGGAGATGAGCGTGCGGATCTTGTGCGGGGTGGTGACTTGCCAATCATGTGAAGGTGTTATTGAGGACAGGAGTGGAGGAGAGGTAACAGACTGAGAGCTACGTAATGGTAAGAGCAGAGTTCACAGCAGCACAGAATCTGCACGCTCCTCTCCTGAAATACTCTGTGCTGCTGTGAACTCTGCTCTTACCATTACGTGGTGACTTGCCAATCATGTGAAGGTGTTATTGAGGACAGGAGTGGAGGAGAGGTAACAGACTGAGAGCTACGTAATGGTAAGAGCAGAGTTCACAGCAGCACTAAATCTGCACGCTCATCTCCTGAAATACTCTGTGCTGCCTTAAACTCTGTGGACAGGTCAGGATCCTGTTTCTTTTAAATGCTGCACTGTAACGCAGCCTTATATAGTGGATCGAGCGGGTTCCCCAGCAGCATTTAAAAGAAACAGGATCCTGACCTGTCCACAGAGTTTAAGGCAGCGCAGCACAGAGTATTTCAGGAGAGGAGCGTGTGATTGGCTGCAGAGGCCGGTGCAGCCTGTGATTGGCTGCAGAGGCCGCTGCAGCCTGTGATTGGCTGCAGAGGCGGTCACGTGGGATGAAGCGTCATCCCTGGAGGCCGGCCTTCTGACGTCATCCTGACGTGCGTGACCGCCATTACAGCCTGTGATTGGCTGCAGCGGCTACATGGATGAAACGTCATCGCTGGAGGCCGGACAGCAGGAATGGAAGTATGAACATATTTTTTAATTTTTTTTATTACATTAAAATTTTATTTTCCGCGCGCCGAGAATGTACTGTCAAGGTTGCTGAAAGAGTTAGTGCAGCCCATTAACTCTATCAGCACCCTGGACAGTACCATGCTTGGCGCACGGAAATTATAGGTTCGGTCCGAATCAAACTTTTTCGTGAAATTCGGCGAACTAGCCGAACCGATCTTTTCATAAGTTCGCTCATCTCTAGTCCTAACCATTAAATCATAGCAATCCACATATTAATAATAACATTGCAAAGGTATGAATATCAATTTAAAAAACTACCTCTAAGGCCTCATGCACACGACCGTAAAAACGCCCG
Organism: Rhinoderma darwinii; assembly: GCF_050947455.1. Taxonomy (NCBI): domain Eukaryota; kingdom Metazoa; phylum Chordata; class Amphibia; order Anura; family Rhinodermatidae; genus Rhinoderma; species Rhinoderma darwinii. Next base: position 41,889 of record NW_027461757.1, on the reverse strand, counting down.
TTATTACGGGTCGTAATCACGACCTGTAATAACGGGCTCATAGACTTCTATTGGCGACGGGTGCCTTCCCGTTTTCTCACGGGAAGGTGCCCGTGCCGTTGAAAAAGATAGAACATGTCCTATTTCAGGCCGTAATAACGGCACGGACAGTCCATAGAAGTCTATGGAGCTCTCGTAATAACGGGTGGCTACATGTGTGCACCCGTCATTACGGCAGCGTTGCTAAGCGACGTCAGTAAAAAGTCACTGTCCAGGGAGCTGAAAGAGTTAACTAATCGGCAGTAACTCTTTCAGCACCCTGGACAGTGACTACCGATCAGTATAAACCTGTAAAAAATAAAAATAAAAGACGTTCATACTTACCGACAACTTCCTGCTTCCTCCAGTCCGGTCTCCCGCCCGTTGCCTTGGTGACGCGTCCCTCTCGACATCCGGCCCGATGTCCTGGATGACGTTTCAGGCCATGTGACCGCTGCAGCCAATCACAGGTCAATCACAGGCTGCAGCGGTCACATGGACTGCCGCATCATCCGGGGATGTCGGGCTGGATGTGAAGAGAGGGACGCGTCACCAAGACAACGGCCGGTAAGTATGAATTTCTTTAACTTTTATTACAGAAAAGGCTGTCCCTTCTCTCTATCCTGCACTGATAGAGAGAAGGGGCTGCCGATTAGTGCAGTGCTATTTTGCCGCCAAAAACGTGCTCGTAAATACGGGTGGAATACGGGTGACACCGGACCCATATTTACGGGCACGGGTTCGTAAATACTGGTGCAAAACGGGTGGAATACGTGTGACACCGGACCCGTATTTACGCCAGTATTTACGGGTGGGAAAAAATACGGTCGTGTGCATGAGGCCTTACTGTAATTTAGATATTTTCATGTAATTAACATTCACATAAAACTTTGTATATTCAGGTAAGATACCCATTTATGTGAATAGTGCAATTAGACGATGGCTACATAGAAATGGTATTTAGTAAATATATTATAAATGTAAACCAAATTTAGAGGAAACATTTAAATTCGAAATCCGAGCTTAATCCTGAAGGGCATACATTTTTTAAATGATATATCCAATAGGATTCTCTCTGACTTATTATTTTGATAGAATTTTCACCACACCAATGGTTCCCAATAACTTCAATTCCATAAAATTTTGTTTTGTTTGGATTTTTGTTGTGAAACTTGGCATAATGTTCGGACACACTGTGATCGATTTTTCTTTTCCTAATATTATTCGAGTGTTCAGCCATTCGTGTTTTTAATTCTCTTGCAGTTCTCCCCACGTATACAAGTCCACACAGGCAGACCAACATATATATGACTCCTGTAACACCGAACAAAGAAAGGACCGAGGAGTCTCTAAGTCAAAAAAATTACATATAATCTTTTTATTCAACAATATTACACTATTTATACAAAACGAGTTTCTAAAAATGAATCACAAATAAAAGCATGGCCGCCACATGGGTCAAAATATTGATCAAATATAGTCATGTAAGTAAAGACATATTGAAGCACACCTCAAACAAAAATGTAGGTAGCATGATGGAAATAAGGTGAGGTATACTGGCTACAGGTGGTGTGTTAAACTGCTTAGAAATCGGTAGGAGGGATGTTACTCCCATGCATGAAAAGTGCAATTGGAACAGGACTAAATAAACAGTATTTTATAGCGTCCAGAGATGGCTAATATATGTATAGATACTGGGGTGATGACCATATATATGTTGAAGCTCAAGCACCAGAAGACAGCAGCAAACAGTAAACAAAAGAGTACTTGCAAGAGTACTAACCCATGTAGCTGAGACTCCAAGAATGGCGGCCGGCCCCAACGCGTTTCGGCTTCCGCCTTCGTCTGGGGGTGGCATCTACAAATACATCCCTCCTATTTATCTACCCTAGAGACCAATCAGAAGCCGATTGGCCAGGTGAAAATATTGTACCATATATTTACCTCAATCAGCTGTGGTGTCATGTCCGCGTTTGTCAGTAGACAAGCATCACATGGTGTGGGCATCATGTGATACGCGATGAGTGCGCCGCGTGATGATGTCACAGCGGCGCCCTTCATCCCGCGCACATCGAGATGCCGACTCCTAGTGAGTTGCTAAGGACGCCAGCGCATGCGCACTAGATTGAGGTATGTTGATGATAATTCCACCGGGTACAATATGTACGTATAGAGAAAGATTATACACCATGCAATAGAGTTTAGATATTCAACATTTATAAGTGTATCAGTACCTATAGCGATCTATAGAAATATGTGATTTTTAACACAAGAAAAAAGCCTTTTTGATATACAGCACAAGGTCTTCAAGGAAATGCATAATAGATTACATTAAAATACGTCACTTTATATTAGGACATAGAGAAAAATATTGAATAATAAGTAAACATGGATTAAACCATATTCACACAAAATATACTGTGTTACAATACAAATATAAATGAGTGTATATACATATATTTTATATATTCGGTATAGCATAGTGGGAAAGAAATATAATAAATAAATAAGTAAGTGTTGTATATAACAAAAAAAAAATAATAATAAAAAAAAAATATATATATATATATATATACATGCATATATATCCCGCTAACGCATGATAATATATTATATACAAAATGAATATAGGAATAAATATATATTATATAGTGATGAATAATTATTGTCATATTCATGTATATATATGTACATAAGTCATATGCACATATAGTTAGGTGAAAATATATATATATATATGGTGTATACAAAGCAGATTGGTGCTAATATTACATATACATGTGAGTATAAAAATATACATTTTAGTGACTAAAGTGCAATAGTGCAAAAATTCATAGAATTTACAAATTAATTGTTAAAAATTATACATTTCGTTATTCTATTTTACGCTGCCATCTATAGACCACTATAGGAATTGGGGAACATATGAAAAACAAGTTATTCTATGTATATCAATCAATGTAACACATCGCTTTGGCATAGTTTGTTGTCTTTCACTGCAGAATTAACGTACCACTGAATATCGATGGTATTTCATACACGTCTACATCTGATAAACTAGGAGGGAAAAGGAACATATATTAAATTCACGAGAGTATTGTTACATAACAAAATTAAATTAAAAAATGATGCCACACAAACACATACACAGTGATCAGAGAAACGAGGCATACGCATGCGATTCGTTTAACCCCTTGCGTACCTTTGACGTAATAGTACGTCGCTGGCCACTTATGCCAGCGTACCTTCGACGTACTATTACGGCGCAGGAATAAACTGTCACTATGTGAAATCACATAGTGACAGAACAGCGGCGGCAGCTGTCATTGACAGCTAACCGTCTCTGCTACCGGCCTGGGGACCAATTAGCAGTCCCCAATGCCGGCGATTGCTGTGATTGGTCAGTCTCTGAAGACTGACCAATCACAGCCGTCTGTGACGTCGTCTGCAGGAGAAAGCTCCTGTCACTTTCTCTGATCTCCTCATTTCTGTGAGATCCGTGAGGAGATCAGAGAAAGCGGTGTAAAAAAAAAACAAACACTTTTTATTAACCCCTTCCCGAAAATGGGCGTATAGTAACGCCCTGAGAATGAAGCGGGCACAGGAGCTGTGCTCGCTCCATCTTCATCGGATGTCGGCTGTAATATACAGCCGACATCCCACTGCAACTACAGCGATCACTGTCCTCTCCGATCGCTGTAGTTTAACCCCTTAAATGCCGCTGTCAATAGCGACAGCGGCATTTAAGTGATTGATACAGAGGGAGGGGGCTCCCTCTGCACCCCATTGCCCCCCCCGCGAAAAATCGCGGGGTTCTGATGGTTGCAATGGCAACCAGGAAGCCTAGCAACGGCTTCCTGGTTGCCAGGTACGGGACCCTATTAGGTCCTGCCCAAGGCAGGACGTAATAGGCTCAACTGTCAGTTGTAAAGTGACAGTTACAATACACTGCACTACATCAGTACATACAGAAGTAGTGCAGTGTATTGTACAGGGGATCAGAAGATCAGATCTTCCAGTCCCCTAGTATGTGTAAAATAAAAAGTGAAAAAAAAGTAAAAAAAAAGTTTTCGATAAATAAATAAATACAAGTTTTACGTAATAAAAACAATAATCGCCTTGTTTCCCTGATCAAGCCCTTTATAATTAGAAAAAAAATGAAAAAAAAAGACAAAAACTAGACATAATAGGTATCGCCGCGTTCGTATCGGCCTGACCTAAAAAAATATCATATTATTTATCCCGCACGGTGAACACCGTAAAAAAAATACCATAAAAAACAATGGCAGAATTTCCTTTTTTGGTCACGTTGTTTCCAAAAAAATGGAATAAAAAGTGATCAAAAAGTCGCGCGTAGCCAAACATGGTACCAATAAAAACGACAGTGTGTCACGCAAAAAATGTATGTACTCCGCACAGATTACATATGCCCCCACATTATAAACTGAAACACCAGTAAAACACTAAACAAAACTACTACCAAGCAAAATCTGCGCTCCAAAAGCCAAATGGCGCTCCTTCTGGGCCTGGCAGTGTGCCCAAACAGCGGTTTATGACCACATATGGGGTATTACCGTACTCTGGAGAAACGCTTAACAATTTATGGGGCGTATGTCTCCAGTGGTACAAGCTGGGCCCAACGCATTGGGCACTGAAATAGCATATATGTGGAAAATGTCAATTTTCAATCTGCAACATCCACTGTGCACTAATTTCTGCAAAACCTTTGGGGGTCAAAATGCTCACTACACTTCTAGATGAATTCCTTGAGGGGTGTAGTTTCCTAAATGGGGTCACTTCTCGGGAGTTTTCACTGTACTGGTACCTCAGCGCAATGCAACATGGCGTCAAAAACAAATTTTGTAAAATCTCCACTCCAAAAACGAAATTTCACTTTTTCCGTTTAGACTCTTGCCGTATGTCCAAATAGCCGTTTACAACCACATATGGGGTATTTCCGTAATCAGGAGAAATTGTGTAACAAATTTTGGGGTGTCTTTTCTCCTGTATTCCTTGTGGAAATGAAAAATTCTGAGCTAAAGCTACAGGTTATATTTCACGGACCAATTCTAATAAAATCTATAAAACACCTGAGGGCTCAAAATGCTCACTACACCTCTAATTTAATTCTTTCAGGGGTATAGTCTCCAAATTGGGATCACATCTGGGGAATTTCTACTGTACTGGTACTTCAGGGACTCTGCAAATGCGACATGGCCCCCAGAAACCAATTCAGCAAAATCTGAGCTGCAAAATCCAAATGGTGCTCCGTCCCTTCTGAGCCCTGCCATGGGTCCAAACAGCAGTTTATTACCACATATGGGGTATTTCCGTAATCAGGAGAAATTGCTTTACAAATGTTGAGGTGCTTTTTCTCCTTTATTCCTTATAAAAATTAGAAAATTCTGTGTTTTTTCCAAAAAAAAAGTCTCTTTTCATCTTCACAGACTAATTCCAATAAATTCAGCAAAAAACCTGTGGGGTCAAAATGATAACTATACCACTAGAAAAATTCCTTGAGGGGTATAGTTTCCAAAATGGGGTCACTTTTGGGGGGATTCCACTGTTTAGGTCCCTCCAGGGCGTTGCAAACGTGACACGGCACTGAAAACCATTCCAGTAAAATCAGAGCTCCAAAATCCAAATGGCGCTCCCTCCCTTCTGAGCCCTGCTGTGGGTCCAAACAGCAGTTTATTACCACATATGGGGTATTTCCATAATCGCGAGAAATTGCTTTACAAATGTTGGGGTGCTTTCTCTCCTTTATTTCTTGCAAAAATTAGAAATTTTTACGTTTTTCCAGAAAAAAAGTAGATTTTCATTTTCACAGACTAACTCCAGAAAATATAGCAAAATACCTGTGGGGTCAAAATGCTAACTATACCCCTAGATAAATTCCCTGAGGTGTGTAGTTTAAAAAATGGGGGTCACTTTCGGGGGTTTCCACTGTTTTGGCACCACAAGACCTCTTCAAACCTGACATGGTGCCTAAAATATATTCTGAAAAAAGGAGGCCCCAAAATCCAAGAGGTGCTCCTTTGCTTCTGAGGCCTGTGTTTCAGTCCATTAGCGCACTAGGGCCACATGTGGGATATTTCTAAAAACTGCAGAATCTGGGCAATAAATATTGAGTTGCGTTTCTCTGGTAAAACCTTCTGTGGTACAGAAGAAAATGTATTACATATGAATTTTGTAAAAAAAAATGAAATTTGAAAATTTCAGCTCTACTTTCCTTCAATTCCTGTAAAACGCCTAAAGAGTTGAAACACTTTCTGAATGCTGTTTTAGATACTTTGAGGGGTGCAGTTTTCAAAATGGGGTGTTTTATGGGGGTTTCTAATATATAGGGCACTCAAAACCACTTCAGAACTGAACTCGTCCCTGAAAAAATCGCTTTTTGAAATTTTCTTAAAAATATGAGAAATTGCTGCTAAAGTTCTAAGCCTTGTGAGGTCATAGAAAAATAAAAGAATGTTCAAAAAACGATGCAAACATAAAGTAGACATATGGGATATGTTAATTGGTAACTATTTTGTGTGGTATTACCATCTGTTTTACAAGCAGATACATTTAAAATGGGAAAAATCATAATTTCTTCATATTTTCGCTAAATGTTGGTGTTTTTCACAAATAAGGAATTAATTTATCGACCAAATTTTTGCACTAAACTAAAGTCCAATGTGTCACGAGAAAACAATCTCAGAATCAATTGGATAGGTAAAAGCATTCCGGAGTTATTACCACATAAAGTGATACATGTCAGATTTGAAAAAATGGGTCTGGTCCTCAAGGCCAAAATGAGCTGGGTACTCAAGGGGTTAAGCCTCTCGGCTGCATGGTCTTCAAAGTCCAGATCCATTTGCTTTCCAATCTCAAGAATTTCTTCATCAGATCTCCACCTCTTATATTTAGTTCCACATGGTCTATTCCTCGTACTTTCAGTAATCTGGAATTGCAATTGTGGTGCTGTTTAAAATGACGTGGAATCGTTTTTAATTTTTCTATTTTATCAGTATCACGTACCTCCTTTGCGGATTCAATATCCCGCACATGTTCACGTACTCTAGTTCGGAATTCACGTGTGGTCAGTCCTATGTATACTTTATTACATGGACATACTGCATAGTATACCACCCCGCGTGTAGCACATGTAATGTGCCACACAATTTTAAATGTTTTACTTCTTTCAGAGTCGGTAAACTCTTCAGCACGTTCAATATTGGGACATGAAATGCACCCTCCACAAGGGGAACACCCCCATTTAGGGCCCTTAGTTCCCAAAAATCTAATTCCCTGTGGAACTGGGCTATAAAAGCTTCGGACCAAATGGTCTTTCAGATTTTTAGCACGGCGATAGGTTACAGAAGGGAATGTAGGCAATATTTTATTGAGTATCGGGTCGGCTTTCAGAATCGGACAGTATCTCTTTAAATGATCTTTCATCTCCTCCCAGCGGGAATGATATGGCGTGATAAATCTCACCTCGTTAGTTTTATTTTCTCGAACCGCTGGTTGTAAGAGTTTGTTTCTCTCCGTTTCTTGAGCTCTTTTTTTCGCTTTCCTGATACACCGATTGCTGTAACCCCGATCCATAAATCTATATTCTAAGTCCTTAGCCTGTTTTCTGAAATCTTCCTCCCTAGAGCACGTACGCTTTAGTCTAAGAAATTGGCCTGTGGGAATAGCAGCAATAGTTTGTTTCGGGTGTGCAGAGGTAGCATGTAAAAGGGAATTCACAGATGTCTCTTTCCTGAATAGATCAGTTTGGACATCACCATTTTCATCACATTGGATTTTGATGTCCAAAAAATCTACTTGTTTTTTGTCACATTTGTATGTGAGTTTAATATTCTGATCATTCAAATTTAATTCTGCCATAAATTGTTGCAATTGCTCAAGAGTTCCCTGCCAGATCAAGAAGATATCGTCAATGAAGCGAGCCCAAAAAATGACTCGGTTCATTGACGTACCGTAATCTGACAGGAATAGATTTCTCTCCCACAGCCCCAGGAACAAATTGGCATATGACTCCTCTAGTATCACAGGTAATAAAATTTTCAATGGTAAATTTTTTTGTCATATTGGTACTTGTGAATATTTTAAATACACCTTTAACTCTATTGTAGCCAACTTATTTACATGCCTTTATATATATTCAAATAAAAATCAATTTCTGAAGGTTATTAAGATATATAAGCGTTACAAAGACGATATTTTCATTATTTGGGAGGGAAGTGAGGATAGTTTGGTGTGACTTATTAAATATATAAACACAAATATTAATAATCTAAAATTTACCTCGGAACATAGTCACAAAAAAATTAGCTTTCTGGATCTGGAGGTCTTCACAGATCGAGACAAATTGAGTAAAAAAAAATATTTTAAAAAAAACTGACTGCAATAGCTATATTGAGTACACTAGTTGCCATTATAAACCATGGCTTAATAACATACCAAAAAGGCAATTTAAAAGAATAAAAAAAGAACTGCACCAAATTAACAGATTTCCATACTCAGTCTGATATTATCCAATCACGTCTCAGGGAACGAAATTATAACATTGAGATCATTAATTCCGCACTTAAGGAGGTTGAAGAAGAATCTGATTTGAAATGGGGAGAACTAGTTACCCACAAACAGACAAACAAAATAGAGAATTAGTGCATGTACCTTTTATTACTTCCTTCTCTTCAGGGGAATTAAAAATGTAAAATATTCTTAAACAAAATTGGCATATCATAAAAAGTATTAGAGTGACCATTACTACCAGCAAATCCCACTGTTATTTACCGTAGAGCCAGAAATATCATGGACACAATAACTATTAGTTATATCAAATCCAGTAAGGGGGCCGCTATCTCTGTAAAAGTTTTTTTTTTCCTGTAATAAGTGCAAGGCATGTAAAGAAGTTGGCTACAATAGAGTTAAAGGTTTTTATATCTTTTATATACATGAAATGTATTTAATTGTATGTTTAAAACACTGGCGACTATTTAAACAAATTAACGGATCACGCCTATATGCCCCAGACGAAGCAGGAAGGGCGAAACCCAGGGTCGGGCTGCAGAATTTGGTGTGGCGCAAGAGATTGTCTTATGCTTTTATTCTATGTTTGTTCTGTAAGTATGGAATAAACACGTGGAGTTTGTAATTTTCCAAAGGTGGTGAACTATATCTTTTTTTTCTCCCTTGTTGGAGATTTAGACCATCGATTACAAGCATCTACACAGCAAGCAGCTGCATCACTGTGTGGAGCTACAATAACTAGCGAGATACAAACCTTTTTGCATGCAAGCTGGGGAAAGAGGAACCCTTGATGGACACTTCAGACTTTATGCCTACAATCGTCTGAACGGAAAAATATATCTATTTGTCCTAATAATTTTTTTTGAGGCAAATAAAATTCTGGATATCACAATTTTAAAGTTCATGATCGGCAATATCAAGTACACCCACCATGCACATTTCAAGTTTCAAGTTCAATAAAAAAAAATCCAATATAGAATCTATAACTATACAAAGAAGAGCAACTAAGCTAATAAGGGGCATGGAGAATCTAAGTTATGAGGAAAGATTAAAAGAATTAAACCTATTTAGCCTTGAAAAAAGACGACTAAGGGGGGACATGATTAACTTATATAAATATATTAATGGCACATACAAAAAATATGGTGAAATCCTGTTCCATGTAAAATCCCCTCAAAAAACAAGCAGGCACTGCCTCCGTCTGGAGAAAAAAAGGTTCAACCTGCAGAGGCGACAAGCCTTCTTTACTGTGAGAACTGTGAATCTATGGAATAGTCTACCGCAGGAGCTGGTCACAGCAGGGACAGTAGATGGCTTTAAAAAAGGTTTAGATAATTTCCTAGAACAAGAAAATATTAGCTCCTATGTGTAGAAAATGTTACTTCCCTTTTCCCATACCTTGGTTGAACTTGATGGACATGTGTCTTTTTTAAACTGTACTATGTCACAGAGGCCCAGTATTTATGCAACCTGGAACAAGCCAAAGCAAATTAATAAAATCCCCATTTGGTAAGCCACATCTATAACATGCATTATTATCATAATATCCAATTTTATGAAGAATACATGGAGTTACACCAGCTTAAAGAGGACCTGTCACTAGGTCCTACAATGTGAGTTAGTAGTCTCACCTAATAGCCGCTGTGTCTAAAAGTCCAGCTGGGTTTGTCCTGTACTTGTGCGTCCGTCCCGTCCCCCATTGCTTAGCCCTCTTTACTTAGCAACCAATATGGAAATGACCCGCTGGCTAGTCAAGTGGGTTTGGCCACGAGTGATTCTTAATAGGCGGAGCTACCACTGAGCCTCTGACGCTGACCTATCAGCATAAGGCTGTTTCCTAAAGACAGTCTTCAGCCAGTGACAATGCTGTCTGAAGACTGTCTTTTGCTAACAGCCTCTCGCTGATAGGTCAGCGTCAGAGGCTCAGTGTGTATCACTGTGACAAACCGATCAGCGGGGAGAATAGTGAAGCAGGGCGCACTGTATGAAAGCCGCCATGCTATGTAAGATGTAATCAGCAGGTTTACCTGCTATTAATGAGCGGCATCACAGCGAATGTCAAACAAGTGCTCTCATTTATACATTGAGCCTGCTCGCACGCTGCCAAGTATTCAGCGTAAGTGTGACAGCCAGCGTGGTCTCACGCGATGACGCTGGCTGAAGACTGTCTTTAGGAAACAGCCTCACGCTGATAAGCCAGCGTCAGAGGCTCAGTGGTAGCTCCATCCATTAAGAATCACTGGCGGCTAAAACCACTTGGCTAGCCAGCGGGTCATTTCCATATCAGTTGCTAAATAAAGAGAGGCCCATAGCTCAGCAGCGGGGAGGAACACAAGTACAGGAAAAACACCACTGGACTCTTCAACAGAGTGGCTATTAGGAGAGTCTAATAACTCACTTTGTATGACCTAGTGACAGGTCCTCTTTAATTAAGAAGAAAAACCTGTATTGCCCTATCTGATTGTCTCAGTGAGATGAGCCTAGTATTGTTTTCAACTTCAATCTATTCATCATGCGACAAGTCTAAAACATAAATCATACCACTTATCAAAGCGAAGTTTAGTATAAGTTCTCTAGAGGCTGCAGAAGTACATATAAAATTCTAGATATACATCTCCTAAATGGCAGCAAAACACAAATGTTCTCGAGGGCCAGCAAATTCTGAGAGGTACAGCGTTGTACACGATATTGCGGTTCACCCTGTATTGCATGTCTAAGTTGTTAGATACTTTAAAAAAATCCCTATTAGACTCTTTCTGGATATTAGCCTCCTGACGAAGTCGGTCTGTAGGGCGAAACGCGTGTCGAGGCGTTTGTTCTTCTGACGTTGCCTGTCCCAAGCCCCAGCATGTCTCAGGGTATGTGTTAAAGTTCAGACGTGTTTTAATTGTGCTATGCTGTATTCCGGGATCAAAGTTTTGTGTTCCCTCAGCTTGTATCTTTGACTTGGCACTTTATCACTACTCACTTGATATATTACGTTATTATGCCCTTAGTTAATACTACTATATACATCTTTTCACATATGGGCATGCTATCACTGCTATTGCTCATTAGCCAACTAGCCTGTTCAGAATCCGAGCGAGCTGCGTAGCACTCCCAATATAAACAAAATTTGAACATATAAATTAACCGCTTCCCGACCGCCCACAGTAAAATCACGTCAGCACTTGCTGGGCTCTGTGCAGCGCCAACGTGAATTCACGGTGGGTGTTAAAAGCGCTATCCAAGTGTCTCAGAGTAGCGCTGACACCCGGATCGCGCTGTTATCCCCTCCTTCTGGTCCCGGAGACATGATCGGGGCCTAATTGGTTCATGTGATCGCAGGGAAAGTTTGTTGTAGCAATGAACTGGAAAGTTTGTTACTATAACAAACTGGAAAGTTTATTACTACAACAAACTTTCCCGGGGACCGATTGCGGGTGCTGCAGTCGGTTATAAGGCAAAACCCCTGGGTCTGCCATGCACGACAGCCAATGAGAACCAGCCGGAGGCCGGTCCTCATAAGCTTCCTGTCAGTGTGACTCTCAGTGTCACACTGACAGTTTATAATACGTTACACCACTTAGGTAGTGTAATGTATTATAGCAGCCATCAGTGCTGCAGGTCTTCAAGTAAAACGTAAAAAAAAAAAAGTAATAAAAATGCTTTATAAAAGTGTAAAAACAAGTTATAAGTTATAAAAAACAAAAAATGCTTTTTTTTCCTATAATAAGTCTTTTATTATAGGGAAAAAAATGAAAATGTTAAAAAAAAGTACACATATTTTGTATCACCGCGTTCATAACGACCCAAACTATAAAACTATAATATTATTTTTCCCGCACGGTGAACACCGGAAAAAAAATAATTCAAAAACAATGTCAGAATCACTATTTTTTGGTCATCAACCCTCCCAAAATATAGAATAAAAAGTGATCAAAAGGTTGCATCTACCCCAAAATAGTATCAATAAAAACTACAACCCGTCCCGGAAAAAACAAGCCCTTACACAGTTTTTTTGACTGAAAAATAAAAAAGTTATGGCTCTCAGAATATGGTGACACAAAAAATAAATATTTTTTTTTGTGTAAAAGTGATTTTATTGCGCAAATGCCACAAAACATATAAAAACTATATACATACGGTATCGCCATAATCGCATCGACCCGCAGAATAAAGTAAAATGTAATTTATAGCTCACGGTGAACACTGTAAAAAAAAAAAATACAAAAAACATTGTCAGAATTTATGTTTCTTTGTCACTTTGCTTGCCCAAAAAATCTAAAAAAAAGTGATTAAAAAAAAAAATCACATGTACCCTAAAATGGTACCAATGAAAACTACAGATTGTTCCACAACAAATAAGCCCTCACACAGCTCCGGTGGAGAAAAAATAAAAAAAGTTCTGGCTCTCAGAATATAGCGACAGAAATTGTGCAGAGTGTCCAAAAGCGGATAAGATCAGGCACCATTTATCAGTGCGACGCTGGCCACATATTTGCGGATTATTTATTTATCACATTATTATACCCTCTTATTATGCCCTGATGTACTCTGCCAGGTTTACACATATCCCCACATTATAAACTGAAATACCAGCAAAACCCCAAACAGAACAGTTACCAAACAAAATCTGCGCTCCAAAACCCAAATGGCGCTCCCTCCCTTCTGAGCTCCACAGGATGTCCAAACACCAGCTTACGTCCACATATATGATATTTTATATCCGAGAGAACCCGCTGAACATTGTATGAGGTATTTGTCTTCAGTGGCAAAAACTAGGCACAGCCAATTGTGCATTATAATAGCATATTAGTGGAAAATTTTAATTTTCAATTTGCACCATCCGCTGCGCATTAACGCCTTCGCGCACCACAACTTAATAGAATGTCGAGGTGCGGGGGGTTATATATGGAGCGGGCTCATGCGCTGCGCCTGTTCCTGCTCCATATTCTGCATGTGTCAGCTGTGTATTACAGCTGACACCCGGGACTAACAGACAGGAACAGCGGTCGGGCTGTTACAGGAGCCTGTAAAAATGATATTATTAGTATTGCAGTGTAATGTACCAGCGACCTAATGATCGCTCGTTCCAGTCCCCTAAAGGGACTTTTGGGAGGTTTCCACTGTTTTGGTACCTCAGGGGCTTTGCAAATGCGACATGACACCCGAAAACCATTCCAGCTAAATTTGAGCTCCAAATGCCAAATATTTTTCCTTCCCTTCTGAGACCTGCGGTGGGTCCAAACAGCAGTTTATTACCACATATGGCGTATTGCTGTAATCAGGACAAATTTCTTTACAAATTTTGGGGGGATTTTTCTCCTTTTTTCATTGTAAAAATTAAACATTTCTTATGTTTTTTTCAGAAAAAAGTAGATTTTAATTTTCACGGCCTAGTTCCACTAAATTCAGCAAAAAAACTGTGGGGTCAAAATGCTAACTATACCCCTAGAAAAATTCCGTGAGGGGTGTAGTCTTCAAAATGGGGTCAGTTTTGGGGGGTTTCCACTGTTTTGCTCCCTCCAGGGCGTTGCAAACGCGACATGTCACTGAAAACCAATCCAGCAAAATCTGCGCTTCAAAATCCAAATGGCGCTCCTTCCCTTCTGAGCTCTGCCGTGAGTCCAAACAGCAGATTAGTACCACATATTATTAATCGGGAGAAGTAGCTTTACAAGTTTTGGGGTGCTTTTTATTCTTTTTTCCTTGCAAATGTTATTTTTTTATATATTTTTTCAGAAAAAAAGTCGATTTTCACTTTCACAGACAAACTCCAATAAATATAGCAAAAGACCTGTGGGGTCAAGATGCTAACTGTACCCCTAGATAAATTCCTTGAGGTGTGTATTTTCCAAAACTGTGTCACTTTTGGGGGATTTCCACTGTTTTGGCACTACAAGACCTCTTCAAACCTGACATGGTGCCTAAAATATATTCTAAAAAAAGGAGGCCCCAAATTCCACTAGGTGCTCCTTTGCTTCTGAGGCCGGTGTTTCAGTCCATTATCACACTAGAGCCACAGGTGGGATATTTCTAAAAACTGCAGAATCTTGGCAATAAATGTTGAGTTGCATTTCTCTGGTAAAACCTTCTGTGTTACAGAAAAAATTGTATTACAAATGAATTTCAGAAAAAAAAATAATAATTTGTAAATTTCCCCTCTACATTGCTTTAATTCCTGTGAAGCACCTAAAGGGTTAAGAAACTTTCTGAATGCTGTTTTGAATACTTTGAGGGGTGCAGTTTTTAATATGCAGGGATTTATGGGGTCTATCTAGTACATAAGGCCCTCAAAGCCGCTTCAGAACTGAACTGGTCCCTGTCAAAATAGCCTTTTGAAATTTCTTGAAAATGTGAGAAATTCCTGCTAAAGTTCTAAGCCTTGTAACGTCCTAGAAAAATAAAATAATGTTCAAAAACCGATATAAATATAAAGTAGACATATGTAATATGTGAAATAGTAACTATTTTGTGTGGTATTACTATCTGTTTTACAAGCAGATACATTTAAAATTACAAAAATCATAATTTTTGCACATTTCCTCAAAATTTTGGCGTTTTTCACAAATAAGCAACGAATTTATTGACCACATTTTTCCACTAACATAAAGTACAATATGTCACGAGAACACATTCTCAGAATCGCTTGGATAGGCAAAAGCATTCCAGAGTTATTACCACATAAATTGACACGTCAAATTTGAAAAAATGGGGCTGGTCCTGAAGGCCAAAATGAGCTCGGTCCTGAAAGGGTTAATAAATCAATCAAACAATCTATGGAAGAGGCTCTGTCACCAGATTTTGCAACCCCTATCTGCTATTGCAGCAGATTAGCGCTGCAATGTAGATAAGAGTAACGTTTTTATTTTTAAAAAACGAGCATTTTTGGCCAAGTTATGACCATTTTTGTATTTATGCAAATGAGGCTTGCAAAAGTCCAACTGGGCGTGTTTAAAGTAAAAGTCCAACTGGGCGTGTATTATGTGTGTTACATCTGGGCGTGTTTACTACTTTTACTAGCTGGGCGTTCTGACGAGAAGTATCATCCACTTCTCTTCAGAACGCCCAGCTTCTGGCAGTGCAGACACAGCGTGTTCTCGAGAGATCACGCTGTGACGTCACTCACTTCCTGCCCCAAGTCCTGCATCGTGTCGGACGAGCGAGGACACATCGGCACCAGAGGCTACAGTTGATTCTGCAGCAGCATCGGCATTTACAGGTAAGTCGATGTAGCTACTTACCTGCAAACGCTGATGCTGCTGCAGAATCAACTGTAGCCTCTGGTGCCGATGTGGCCGACACGATGCAGGACCTGGGGCAGGAAGTGAGTGACGTCACAGCGTGATCTCTCGAGAACACGCTGTGTGTCTGCACTGCCAGAAGCTGGGCGTTCTGAAGAGAAGTGGATGATACTTCTCGTCAGAACGCCCAGCTAGTAAAAGTAGTAAACACGCCCAGATGTAACACACATAATACACGCCCAGTTGGACTTTTACTGTAAACACGCCCAGTTGTACTTTTGCAAGCCTCATTTGCATAAATACAAAAATGGTCATAACTTGGCCAAAAATGCTCGTTTTTTAGAAAATAAAAACGTTACTGTAATCTACATTGCAGCGCCGATCTGCTGCAATAGCAGATAGGGGTTGCAAAATCTGGTGACAGAGCCTCTTTAAGAGTCAAAATAAACATTTCCCCTCATGCCAAGCCCACACTTTAAATGAAAATATTAGAGCGTATTTAAGGAGGCTCTGTCACCACATTATAAGTGCCCTATCTCCTACATAAGGAGATTGGCACTATAATATAGATGAGAGCAGTGCTTTTTATTTAGCAAAACGATCTATTTTTACCACGTTATGAGCGATTTTAGCTTTATGCCAATTCGTTTCTTAATGCCCAAGTGGGCGTGTTTTTACTTTAGACCAAGTGGGCGTTGTACAGAGGAGTGTATGACGCTGACCAATCAGCATCATGCACTTCTCTCCATTCATTTCAGCACATAGTGACACTACGTTGTTTGCTATTTGCTGTCTTATACTGACATATTAACGTTACTGAAGTGTTTAGAAAGTGAATAGACATTCCTTCCAGCCAGGACGGGATGTCTATTCACAATCCCAGCACTTCGTTAACGTTTCTGTGGTACTTACAGCAGAGCAAGCGTAATCGAGATCACGCTGTAAATGACAGGTTACAGCGAGATTACGCTTTGCTCAGCTGTAAGTACCAATCAAACGTTAACGAAGTGCAGGGATTGTGAATAGACATCCCGTCCTGGCTAGAAGGAATGTCTAGTCACTGTCTAAACACTTCAGTGACGTTAATATGTCAGTATAAGACAGCACATAGTGAACAACGCAGTGTCACTATGCGCTGTCTAAATGAATGGAGAGAAGTGCATGACGCTGATTGGTCAGCGTCATACACTCCTCTGTACAACGCCCACTTGGTCTAAAGTAAAAACACTCTCACTTGGGCATTAAGAAACAAATTAGCATAAAGCTAAAATCGCTCATAACGTGGTAAAAATAGATAGTTTTGCTAAATAAAAAGCACTGCTGTCCCCCACATTATAGCGCCGATCTCCTTATGTAGGAGATAGGGCACTTATAATGTGGTGACAGAGTCTCTTTAAGCTCTAAACCCTGTATCCTTTTTTTAGCACCAGAAAATTCTTAAATACTGTAGGAATAATCAGCAAAAAAAATAAAATAAAAATAGTACTCCCATTGTATTTACATGCATAGGACCTTCTAGCTAGACTCAATATAGATTCCTTATCTTGATAATTAAGCAATTGGAGAATTATAGGGTGATGTTTAGCTCCTGGAATAATTGATCTAACAGCAAGCCTATGAGCTTGTTCTATAACAAAACCTTGGGAGAAGACCTCACACCCAAACAAATCTGCTAGAAATGTTTCAATAAATGCAAACATATCAGTGCCTCTTCTTTCTCTGGTACACCCAAAATCCTAATATTGTTTTGACACTGTCTATTTTCTAGATCGCATTTCAAAACCAGGTCCTGTATTTGTGTCTTAATAGACTCATGGTTATTTACCAAAACACTCATGCCTCAGAAATGAAATCTCTGATTGTAACCCACCTAATTGGGTACGAACGTTCTGTATAGCATTCATTATATCAGCAAGAGATGGTTGATTTGTAGTGGCTATCATTTTGCTCCCTGGACTGTATTAGTGACAACTAATTCATGGTAAACCGTCTGAGAAGAATTATTATTATCAACCTCCACCGAGGAGTCCCCAATATCATTGGATACGCCATTATCCCCAGATTCAGGAAAAAACGTTTCTTTTGTACAGATGCCTGTGATTTTGTGGCGGCATTCTCTCTAGCCTTATTTGTATATGAGTGGTTTTTTTGTGGTTTTTGTTACAGCGCCACTCATACTATTACGGCATGATCTACCTGTCATTTTAGTAGTAGGAAGCAAGGGGAGAAATTCTCCAGCTCACCTGACACGAGGGTAGGGTGTCACTGTCAGCGCCTGGATCTTTTTTCGTGTCGGCACACGATACAGGAACAGAAGTAGCAAGAAGGTATGGTCCAGCGCTTAGGTAGAAGTAAAATGGAAAAAATTTTTCCAAGTTTAATTGGATTGCATTAAAAAGTCCATTGTAGTATGGTCTCAGTGTGTAGATAGGAGGAAAGGATGATCCTGTGAGCCTACGCGTTTCGGACGAGGCAACGTCCTTAGACTTGGCTGCAATCCAATTAAACTTGGAAAAATTTTTTCCATTTTACTTCTACCTAAGCGCTGGACCATACCTTCTTGCTACTTCTGTACCTGTCATTTTAAATACACTCAATATTGAAATTGCAACACCAAGAAGAAAAAGTTTTGGAATTGTGGAAATCAAAGGATCGATAGACATGTTAATGATATGCAAACGATAAAAAAAATGGAAACAAAATATTCCAAACATCTTGATTTATTCAGTATTGAGTATGAGCACCACACGCAGAAATACACGCACTTACACGCCTTGGCATCAAGGTTATGAATGGTTGTCTGAGGAATGTTATACCACGCTGAATGCACTTGGCCACGCAAATCATCAAGATTGGCTGCTGGCAGCTCCCTTTATAATTGCTGACCAATGACCTACCAGATTTACTAGATGGGAGACCAGTGCGGAGATGATGCAGGCCATGGTAGCACGTTTAGGCCACGCAGCCTGCTCACAGTAGCACGAGCAACATGTGGCCTGACGCTGTCCTGTTGAAAAAACGGCTTCTGTGACACTTTGGAGAAATGGCGGTACCACTAGTTCCACGACCAAATCAATGTAACACCAAGCTGTTAGTATACCTAAAATGAACATGCAGTGGAAACGCGGTAAGCAAATCCTTGTATATTTTTTCTATTTGCTACCTAAAATGAAGACTAGAGGGGTCCAGCTACCATACATTATGCCACCCCAAACCATTAATCCAGGAATAGGACCGGTGTGATGTTTCCTTGTGAAGACGTCTTCATGGAGTTGCCCATCTAGTCTCCAGACCAATCTCTGGCTGTCATTGCGTCCGAGACAAAAGCAGGACTCATCGCTGAAGAGGATAGACCTCCATTTCAACCTCCATTTCCGTCTTGCTGTGCACCATAATAGCCTTTGAGAGCGGTGGAGTGTGGTCTATGAAACACCTGTAGCTGGACATCTGGCTCACAGCCTAACGTCGTGCAAACGGCTTCTGATGGCATGTATCGACACTGGGTACTGCCCTAGGGTTGGGATGTGATGCCCAATTTCAATAGAAGTACAGAAGGGATCACTATGTGCTAATATTCCATTCAGATGATCCGTCCGTGCAGAGGTTCGCATCTGCGCACCTCTTGGTGTCATTTACATTCGTTGTTGTTGTCCCAACCTCCGGGATACGCAATGTTGAACAGTGCTGACATCTCGACATCTCGGCGTGTAGCGATCTATCGGAGTAATAAACCAAGGTCTCCCAGTTGAAGGATTCTGTCCCTCTCAGTTTGCGAAAAGTGGTGATAACTGACACGTCGACTAACAGGAGGCATCGCACAATCATCTCACCGCACTGGATACGATTTTTGATATTTCATGTGGCTAAAAATCTTTGCTCTCTATCTGGCATTTATGCCTCTCCCACATGCAACAGATTGGAGATAGGTGCCTGAAAATGTCATCATTTGCAGATCTTAGCGACACCTGACACTTCCATGATGTGCATAACCTTACAGTTTGCCCTTCTTGGTGTTGCAATTTCAATGTTGAGTGTAATTAGCACAAAATTAATTGAAATTACAGAAACCATTTAAAATCAATCAGTAGCACTACAAATAGTTTAGGTATAGTCCTTGCCGAAGGGATAATTATTGTAGTAGAAGCTTCCATTAATGTTAATGGCTGCTCCTTCCCCCCCAGTTCTGCATATAATTCCTTAGGTGTAGTTTAGCAGGCTGTAATGAGAACTGTTGTGGAAAGCGAGGCGACTAATGTGTTCTATTTTATTACGGTTAAGATCTGAAAGCCTTGTGCATAATGAGTAGTTTCATTACTGAAATAAGGGTGAGAACACAGACCGGCTGAAAACATGCCCACATGGGTAACAAATAGCTGATGATTTAGCCGGTAAAACGGTGGCATTACCAGCAAATTCATGCACTTACTTGCCACTACATGGCTGCTACACCATGTGCTCTCAACCTCAGCCATAAACCATTTTCAGAGCAAACAGCATTAGGAACATTTGTTTTAACAGGTGTCAGCTGCCACTTTGGTAAATAATTAGGATAACAGAGTATGGACTAAATAACTCAATCAATGAAAAAAAAAATCCTTCCATCTTGCACACCCCTTCTGACGGGTGACTTGACCTTGGCCTTATCTAGAACCATAAAAGGGTCAAGCTCATCTGGATGTTAAAATCTGCCTTATGGCCCCAAAACTGTCCTCCCACACTCAGGAAATTAACACGGAATGGACGTGAAAAACAGGAAAAAGTCTTAATTAATTGCTCCACTTTGATCCAGGTGAGAAGCATCAGGACTTGAGTTGACAGCTTATATAATGAATTCCACACAGTTCTGGCAAACGCAGTGCATGAAAGGACTTGTCACAGTTCATATAAATTAAAATGAGCTTCTTCTGCCCCATTATAAAATTTTCACATGAATTAATGATCCGACTGAAGGGATTTACAAAGCAGACGATTTAACAAAGCAGAACAAATGAAAGCTCCTCTTATGGAGCAGCTTTCAAGGTGCTGAATGAGACCGGAACAGTTTTACCTCCCGCATAAAAGTAATGCTCAGACACGTAATAACTGGGATTAGATGTTATCCTAAGTCATTTGTAAAAGTTATCCAAAAGGTAATATCTAGAAAGCTGAAGAGTATGACAGCATTGGCAGTGAACACCATCCTTGCTTTTGTTAAGGTCTATAAAGCACGTCTGGCAGTAAACTCTCTATTATGTGTAAATGACTATTTTCATCCACTTGTGACCATGCCAATATTCATCTTATAAAATGCAACAGTCTACAGTCTATTGCTACATTGCAGCTCTGTACCACAGAGCCATAGCTATTCCATATGCTGTCTCCATACACAGCATTGCTTCTAGTGAAGACTAGCTCAGTAATATGGCATCAAATGGAACATGGCACAATTTTTTTTCTGTTTGATAGAGTCCTTGATATAAAATCAGTAGAGTAGGGTTCCGAAGAGGTCTATAGTTACCATATTACAGCTTTATATTATTATAACTCCTCTTCTATAGGTGTCTGCCTGCGGTATATTCCCTTCTTCCTATTAAAATAAACATGCAAGCTCGGCCAAGCATGCATGTTTATGGTGGAGTCAGAAAAACTAGCTGTTGGCCCGAACGATCATTTGGCAGACAGCTATTTCATGTGTATGTTCATATTTACATGTAGTAGAGTCAGCTAGCTCTTGCAGTGGCTCTCTTGAATCAGCCACTTTCCTCTACTTGGGAAGTCCACTAATTTGACACAGGTACAAAATCCTCACTAATACGTTTAGGAAAACATCACAGGACCTCGACACCTACAGTTTCTACAACTGTAAATGATTACAAGTAATAGAGCATAGTTTCTGGTAGCATTCATAACATAGGGGGGCCCTATTGTAATATCTGTTATGGGTACCAGTCATTACTTGTTATAGCCCTTTCATATGCCATTTATCTACTTTATGTTAGTTAAATAAGTGTATATATCTATGTTAGAATAATTTATATAATCATCCAAAATATTAAGAATTACAGTTATGAAAAATCCCAGTCTATGTAGTTGTGAGACATCACTTGTTTCGCTGCAAGCCGTACACTAAAGATGTGTGAAAGTATAAAAACTAGATAACTGTTACCTAACTGCACCGCATTCATTTTATAGACAGGACGCTTAAACGTAATGATGTATTTGACATTTTGCAGAACCAAACTTTATCATCTTAACCCTTTATTGACCAGGCAATTTTTCATTTTTCCTCTGCCTTCCAAGAGCTATAACTTTTTTATTTTTCCATTGCCAAAGCTGTATGAGGGCTTTTTTTTTTGCGGGAGGAGTTGTAGTTTTTAACGGCACCATTTAACCCCACAGCCTGTTTTGGCCTTGTGGACACAGCCGATTTTTTTATGTGGTAATAACTTTGGAATACTTTTACCTATCCAAGCGATTCAGAGATTGTTTTCTCGTAGCATATTGTACTTTGTTAGTAGAAAAATTTGGTCGATAAATTCAGTATTTGTGAAAACCACACAAAAAGTAGAAAATGTGCAAAAATTTGCATTTTCTAAATTGAAATATGTCTGCGTGTAAAACACATAGTAATAGCACAAAAAAATAGTTACTAGTTAACATTTCCCATATGTCTACTTTATGTTGGCATCATTTTTTAAGCATCCTTTCATTTTTCTAGGACGTTGCAAGGCTTAGAACTTTAGCAGAAATTTCTCACATTTTCAAGAAAATTTCCAAAACCTATTTTTTCAGGAACCAGTTCAGTTCTGAAGTGGCTTTGAAGGCCTTATAGATTAGAGGCCCCCAATACGTCCCCCAACTGCACCCCTCAGAGTATTCAAAGCAGCATATAGAAAGTTTGACCCTTTAGGTGTTTCACAGGAATTAAAACAAAGTGGAGGTGAAATGTACAAATTTTTTTTTCTTTAGAAAATCCATTTTAATCCTTCTTTTTCTGTAACACAGAGGTGTTACCAGAGAAACGCAAGTCAAAATGTATTGCCCAGATTCTGCAGTTTTTAGAAATATCCCACATGTGGCCCTAGTGTGCTAATGGACTGAAGCACCGGCCTCCGAAGCTAAAGGAGCGCCTAGTGGATTTTAGGGCCTCCTTTTTATAAGAATATATTTTAGGCACAATGTCAGGTTTTAAGAGGTCTTGTGAAGTCAAAACAGTGGAAACACCCCCAAAAAGACACCATTTGGCAAACTACACCCTCAAGGAATTTATCAAGAGGTATAGTTAGCATTTTGACCCCACAGGTTTTTTGCTGAATTTCGTGGAATTAGACCGTGAAAACGAAAATCTAATTTTTTTCCAATAAAACATAGAAATTATCAATTTTTACAAAGCATAAAGGAGAGAAAGCACCCCAACATTTGAAAAGCAATTTCTCCCAAATATGGCAATACCCCACATGTTGCTGTTTGGACAATCGGCAGGGCTCAGAAAGGCAGGAGCACTATGTGACATGCAGATTTTGCTGGATTGGTTTTTGGGCGCCATGCCGCATTTTCAAAACCTCTGAGGTACCAAAGTACAGTGGAAGCCCCCCAAGAAGTGACCCCATTTTGGAAACTACATCCCTCAAGGCATTTATCATTTGCCTGGACATATGACAGGGTCTAGAAGTGATGAGTAACATGCGCATTTGAGGTCTATTTTGGTGATTTTCACAGCATTGGCCCACAATTACAGGGCTCTTCTGTCAAATTGTAAAACAAACCCCCGAGTAGTGACACCTTTTTTGGAAACTATTCCCCTTAAGGCATTTTAAGTGTGTAGTGAGCATTTTTACCCCACAGGTGTTTTTCCATTAGAAGTTATTTAACCCTTTCAGGATAACCATTTTTTGCTTTTTCATTTTTGTTTTTCACTCCCTGCCTTCCAAGAGCCATAACTTTTTTCCATCAATAGAGTGGTGTGAGGGCTTATTTTTTGCGGAAAGAGTTGTAGTTTCTACTGGCATAATTTAAAGTACCATATAATGTACTGGAAAACTGAAAAAAAAATCTTTGGAGGCTGAAATTGGGAAAAAACTGTGATTCCTCCATAGTTTTTGGGCTTCATTTTTACGGCAAAAGTACAACTTAACTTTATTCTGCGGCTCAATAGGATCACGGTGATACCACATTTAGTTTTTTTTTTATATTTTACTACTTTTCCAAAGAAAAAAGTATGTTAAAAGAAAAATTGTGACAGGGGCGTGGCCTGGATGCAGACCGTTGTGGATGCCTCTTGCCGAGCTCTGGCTAGGGACCACAAAAGTGACAGTTTATATAAACAAGAGAAGGAGTCCATAAATATCAACAGTCAAATATTGGGAAAATAGAAAACCCCTTGAAAAAGCTAGACGCGAAACACGCGTCGGGGCGTCACTTTATCTGCTGGGTCATACAACTACACCAATGAATATGGATAAGCACATTACTGTGATTCTGCCAGGTTTTATATTTTGTCATTACACTGGTTACGTCCATTCACTGGTAAGCCTTCATTTAAAGCTTTTCACCTCCTCTCTTTTTTCTGTTTTGATATGCATCTACCTATATGGCATACATACCTGAGTTAGGATACAATAAATAAGTGTTTCCCCATGTCATACACTGTTTGTACATAATTTTGACCAAGTGTACATCCATTTTTTGATCCAGTAATTGACCTGTTTTAGATTCTCATGTTTCAATACTAATAAAGAATTTCTATTTTCTCAATATTTGACTTTTGATATTTATGGACTCCTTCTTCTCTTGTTTATATATATATCATTCTTTGGAGTCTTTATCTTTGATAAATTAAGTGGGTGGTTGAGACTATTCCGTTCCCACCCTGACATTTCTGTGTCATGTGAGACCCTTCTGTCTAATTATAAAAGTGACAGTTTGCGGCGTACCAGTGAGTAGTAAGTCCGGTCCAAAACGCCATACTAATTTTTTTTCTCCACTCGAAGCATGTGGAAAGATGGGACCCAAGATGGCGCTGACTCCAACTCCTCCAGCGGCTCATGTGAAAGTGGCAGAGACTCAAGACACTTGCCTCTCTGGCCCTACAAAGGAACCGAGAACCTCCATTTCCCAAATCCTCCGTTACGGTATCTGACCGCCACACCAACCTGGCAACTTCGCAACATTTGGATTCTGCAGGCGACATTTCCTCAGATAGTCCAGAAAAACAGAGACCCACACACTCTCCTATAGATGACTTACAGCTGGACTCGCTCTCGTTTTGAGATTACCCCCTCTCTACCTTGCCTACCACGGATTAGGCAGCCTCCTAAACGTTTATTTAAGGCCTTGTAATGGTGATCAGATGTTCCCTGCAAAAAGACCTCACGAAGCCTACATAGAGGAATTAGTTTCCAGAGTGGAAGATGTGGAAAACAAAATGGGAGAAATTACACAAGCCCACAATGATTTAGCGGATGCCCACTATGTTTTGTAAGGGGAGTTGGAGTCTAGGAAATACAAAATGGCGTACATGAGGACAGAAACAGATGAAACAATGTTACATTTTTGGGAATCCCCGAATCAGTTTTACCAGCTGAACTTCCATCCTATCTGAAAAAAAGGATTACAACTGTACTACCTGATTCCCAATCTCAGGACCTGATTATTAACTGGGCACACAGACTACCTAAGCCGAAAGCCTTATCAGCAGAAATTCCACAGGATGTGATCTCCCACGTCCATTTTTTCTATATAAAATAATTATTGACGTTTACAGCGAGGAAAACTTAAGAGGTCTGATCCATATGGTGGAAATAATCTATATGCAGATTTATCACAAGCTATGTTACAGGCTAGGAGAAATCGAATTCCACTTACACTGTCTCTTCGAAACAACAAAATGCCATATAAACGGGGATTTCCTACAAAGCTCTTGGTCCAAAAAGATGGCCACACAAGTTCTTCTTAAACCGGAGGATGGGGATAAATTGCTGCGGAAGTGGGGTTTCCCGATGTCTGGCTCGATGGTGAAATCTTTCTCCAAAGAACCTGCAAGACTATCTCCGGACTGGTCGACGACTGTCGTTTCTCACTAAGGCACTTTTTTCCTGGGACACGAGGTCAAGTCTCATTCATACAAACTTTCGTTCCCCGTGCGTTCTACAGGTGATCTTGTATTACCTGTTGCGCTGTAGGGTTTTCTAGATACTGAAGTACTTCTTCCTGACACCGGGTTATGTTGTATATCCGATATCTTTGCCAACATGAGCAAAAATAAAGGACTTGAATAGCACATTTAAAGGATCATCTGCTTGGAAAGAGGCCTTGATTTCTGGAGCAGATATTCTCTGTTTGCAGGAAACTCCTTTCCAACAATTCAAGAGTCCTGCCTTTTTGAATTTCCCCATTTATTAACGGCAAACTCAGATCGTTAGAGAGCTGGGGTCTTAATTGCGCTAAGAGACACTCAATTTTCAGCTTGTTGATTCTCTGGTTGATGTCAGGTGGAGATTTCTTGCTCTTGTATGTTCTATCAATTATTCCCTACTTACCTTAGTCAATATATATGCTCCTAATACCTCACAGATTCGATTATTTAACAAAACTATGCGGAAACGTTGCGAAATTCAACAGGGTCATCCCACTTTATGCAGAGATTTCAACATAATCCTGGATGTTTCTCTAGACACCACCAGTAGGAGCAAGAGATCTCACCCTACATTAACACCATGGGCTCAGAAGGAAGTTGTATATGATGTGTTTGGATGTTTTAATGTTTTGTCCATGGAATACACCTTTTACTCAGGTCACCAAACCTTTTCTAGGATAGATATAACTGTTTATCCAATAAAAATAGAACAGTCAGCTACTAAAGCGGAGATAGGTGTGATCACTTGATCAGACCATGCCCCCATTTCTCTACAACTTGGGCTTTCACCCCAGACCCAGCCCTACAGATCTTATTGCAATAATACCTTCCTAATGTCCCATTCCCAGTACAAAACGAAAAGATATCCTCTCATCTGCAGGAATATTTTGCTCTTAATGAATCCCCAGATGTAGACCGCTTTGTATTGTGGAATGACCACAAAGCGATGACACAGGGTCTTATGTTTCAACAGAGTTCTCATTATAGGAAACAGAAACAGGCTGATACTGAGCATATTCTATCACAGATTAGAGCCCTAAAATCCCAACAGCAAACAAACCCTACGGACATCTCGCATGACGCCTTGACTAAGCTATGGCAGGACAGCTCTTTTAATAGCGGACTATGACAAACATTTAACCTCCCTTCGTATGACTTACTACACCTCATATAATAAAGCTAGTAAATTTATGACGATGAGAGTCAAAACAGAAGTCTAAAAAATACCATTCCTACCAGCAGAGGGCAACAATCCTAAAATCTCAAATCCCCAAGATACTGCTGATAGATTTAGCCTATTCTACTCTAAACTCTGTAAATTTAAAAGAAGACCCTCACACGCCTCAACCTAAATCGGAGGCCATAGAAAGATTTTTGGACCTGGTCCATTTGCCTAAGATATCGCCCCTTCAACTTGACCAGTTAATTACACCTATTCCGCAGCATGAATTGACTAAAGTCACTAGATTAGCCAAACCACATAAAAGCTCCAGGACCGGATGGGTTGTCCTCAGAATACTATCAGATTAATGAACCCATTTTGACCCCTTACCTATCTCGTATTTTTAATGCAGCAATGTCTAGGGATAGCCTTCCAGATGAGATGCTTCAAGCCATCATTGTAACCATCCCTAAACAAGGGAAACCCCCTAGCTCTCCGGCCAACATTAGACCTACATCGTTGCTAAATTGTGACAAAACTTTATGCAAAAATATTGCCTCAACGCCTTTTAACTATAATGCCTACTCTAATACATAATGATCAGGTAGGTTTCACTAAGGGCAGGCAGGCGCCTGATGGTACCTGATGCATTATTAATCTGATCTCCAAGTCAGAAATAAGTCGGGTGCCTTCTCACTTCCTTATCCTGGATGCAGGAAGGCATTAGACAGGATACATTGCGACTTTGCCTTTCTGACTATGGGTAGATTTGGTTTCTCTAAGCGATTAGGGCCCTTCACTCTTCCCCTTCTGCTAGAGTCGTAACGAATGGTAGGCTATCCTAACCATTTCAAATCACTAACGGCACCAGACAAGGGTGTCAGTTATCCCCCTTACTTTTCACCATGGTGATGGAACCTATGGCAGAAATGATACGCGAGGTATTTCTATAGGACATAGGCAGCGTAAAATTGATTTTCTGGCTGACTAATTTATATTAACACACAGACCCAGTAAATTAGCTCAGACGGGTATTCAGTGTTTTGTCATAATTTGGTAACGTTTTGAATTATAAAATGAATGCCTCTAAGTACCAGATTTTAGGTTTATTGATTTTCCCAACACTACGCCAAGACATACAGAGGAAATTCCCGTTCGGATGGGAGATGTCGATTACTTACTTATTCCCTACTCATAGGTATCAATATAAGCCAGCTTAGTGGGATGGAGAACACAAATTAACATTGTTCCCCTGCATGCTAATTTGCGGGATGAATTGAAACGTTTGTCAAATACTGAACCCTCATGGATGGGACGGATAGTGTTATATAAAATGCTAAGGCTGGGTTCACACAACCTATTTTCAGGCGTAAACGAGGCGTATTATGCCTCAATTTACGCCTGAAAATACGGCTACGTCGGCAAACATCTGCCCATTCATTTGAATGGGTTTGCCGACGTACTGTGCCGACGACCTGTCATTTACGCGTCGTCGTTTGACAGCTGTCAAACGACGACGCTTAAAATGACTGCCTCGTCAAAGAAGTGCAGGACACTTCTTTGGATGTAATTTGAGCCGTTTTTCATTAAATTCAATGAAGAACAGCTCAAATATACGGCCGTCAAAGACACCTCGCATAATGCGAGGACGAGCAATTACGTCTGAAACGACGGAGCGGTTTTCTCCTGAAACCAGTCTGTAATTTCAGACGTAAAAGGCAGCTATCGTGTGCACATACCCTTATACTCCAAAATACTCTATGTTTTTAGGACTGTTATGGTCCCTATGCCTGAAGCTTTACTTCGGAATCTACAAGACCAAATGATGCAGTATATATGGAGTAATGGTAGGCCACGGATTGCTAGACAAAGAGAACATAAGCATAAACAGAGGGGGGTATAGGTGTACCAGAACTCGCAGTGTATCATAGAGCTTTCGTTGTTAATCAGTTGAAAAACTGTTGCCTTCCCTATGACTGTTCTAGTTGGCCCCTGATTGAACGACATTTGAATGAGGATCTACCTCTTCCCTTATTACTTTTGGCTCATACGAAATTCCCCAATAGCTTGATTTCAAAATTTCCTACTTTGCAAGTCTTGATCCAAGCGTGGAAAACTACATTAAAAAATATATTCCCTCCACTGCTCCCATTTCCACACTCCCTCTGCCAGTAGACACTCTTGATTCCTAACTCAAAGATAAGGGATTGGTCCCTTTTAGGGATTAAAAAGACCTTTACCAGAATAATTCTATTAAATCTTTCTCGGAACGGAGATCAGAGTGCACACTCTCAAATTCAGATTTTTACAGGTACCTACAGGCTCGACACCTTCTCCCCTGCAAATCTCACACACAGGTTCACATCCCCACTAAGTTATACGACCTACTTTTCAAATCCTCCAAACAAGGTATAAAGTCGACTAAGCTTATATAGGATATGCGAATAGGAGATGTGGCTATTTCCAAGACACCTCAAATGTTAACATGGGAAAAGGACTTGGGGAACATTTATCCTCTTGATGACAGGTCTAAAGCTATTAAATGGAAGCTTAGGTCCACTATAAATTCAAACCTATTAGAGGTTCATCATAAAATCTTATTGATATTGTACTATACCCCATTTCAATTGGCCAAGATCTTCCCGCCGACTTCTACTCCCTTGTGTTGGTGGATGCGTGGAGGCATGGGATCCCTTTACCACCTTTTTTGGGACTGTCCAATTGTTAGGGTATGTGTACATGACCATTTTTCAGGCTTAATGGAGGCGTTTTACGCCTCGAATTATGCCTGAAAAGACGGCTCCAATACGTCGGCAAACATCTGCCCATTGCTTGCAATCGGTCTTACAATGTTCTGTGCAGACGAGCTGTCATTTTACACGTTGCTGTCAAAAGACGGCGCGTAAAATTACGGCCGCGTCAAAGAAGTGCAGGACACTTCTTGGGACGTAATTGGAGCAGTTTTTCATTGACTCCAATGAAGAACAGCTCCAATTATGTCCGTAAAAGACGCTGCGAAAAACGTGAGTACATGCAATTACGTCTGAAATTCAGGAGCTGTTTTCTCCTGAAAATAGCTCTGTAATTTCAGACATAATTGGCGTTGTCGTCTGCACATACCCTAACTCTGCTATGGTCAGCGGTCATTGATTTACTATCCAAAATACTGGGTACCCCACTGGCTTTAAATCCAGCTTCAACCCCCCCTGCCCTTGGATATGGTTTCTGTTCCGCCAGTCTATAGAGCTTTAGATTGCCACATTTGCACACTTTTATTAGCAAAACGTTGGAAGTCAGCCATGTCTCCTTCCCTGAGGGAGATTATTGATATGGTTTCATTGCACTGTGTGTATGAGAGACTTTTTGCATTTCGTCATAAAATATTGTGTCAATGGCAACCATCTCTGTTCCATTGTTAGAAGGCTCTGTACTTTGGAAGCTGTGTCCTCCCTGCTGAGATAGCGGACATCTTCTTGCTTATTTGTTAATATTCTTATATATTTAATTGCCATGACATGTAGATGGATGTATGGATCTATGCTTGGTGTTCATTCTTGTTTTGCCTTCCATTCCCACTGCTTCCCCTCCCTTACTTCATTGTTCACCTGACTGCCTTCAAAACGGATCGTACTTTATGCATTCGATACTTTTGTACTTGTTTGAACTATTTGAAAAAATAAAATAAATAAATAACTAAAATAATAATGTTTTGTTTCACCACATTCTGAGAGCCATAACTTTTATTTTTTGGTCAATTGAGTGATGTGAGGGCTTATGTAAAGTGTTTATCTGACACAGGTTCCGTGTCGACGCCCGGGGTTAATCAGCCTTCATCAGCTCCAAGGTCTGCTAGAGTGACACGATCTGTTACCACTCAGGCTCGCAGGCTGAGGAGAGGGAGAACCTATCACAGCCTGGCCTGACGATTCTAGCTCCCGCCCTTGGTCTATTTATACCCTCTCTTGCAGAATGTTCCTTGCCTGTGATTCCCTGGTTTCCCAGCTCTGCTATTCCTGCTATTTACCCGATTGACCGCTGTAACTTTTTGACCCTGGCTTGCCTGACTATTCTCCTGTTCTGTTTTGCTACTGCGTACTCTCCTGGTTTGATTCGGCTCGTTCACCACTGCCTGTTGCTCACGGTTTTCCGTGGGCAACTGCCCCTACTTCCCCTTTGCTTCTGTGTGCCCTTGTCTTGTGTTGTCTGTCTTGAACTTACTGAGCGTAGGGACCGTCGCCCAGTTGTACTTAGGACGGGCCGTGCAAGTAGGCAGGGACTGAGTTGCCGGTAGATTAGGGCTCACCTGTCGTCTCCCTACCCCTATTCATTACAGCTTATTTATTGCGGGACGAGTTGTAGCTTTTATTAGTAGTACCATGTTTTGGTACATACAGCTTTTTGTTCACATTTTATTACAGTGAAGGTAACCAGAAAAACTGCGATTTTAGCATCTTAATTGTTTGATTTTTTACGGTGTACACCATGCGAGTAAAATAATGGTATATTGTAATAGTTTGGACTTTTACAGATGAAATGATACCAATTTTGTTTTTCCTTACATTACTTTAACAAAAGAACAAACAAAAAATTTTCCAATTTTTCTTTAACTTTAAGTATACGCACACAAGGTGTATTTTGGGCGGATACGCTGTGTCATCTTTGCAGCGTATCCTTCCTGCACGCCACAGGGAATGCCGTCTGATAAACCGCACATTGTGGTGTGCTTTTCCGGCGGAATTTCTGCTGCAGGAAACTCTGGGTAAGTATAACTTATTTTTTTTTCTTACTTGCGATTTTTGCGGTGAAAGTCGGTGATTCTGCTGCAAATGTCGCAACACACACCACTTCATTGCGGGTTTAAGCACCCCATTGAATTCATTAGGAAAACCCGCAACAGAAGAGCTGCCATTCCGGAGCATTGATGTGCTGCGGTTGAAGAAACCACACCGCAGGTCAATTTATGTGCGTTTTTTCGGCTGCATTTTTCCGCTATGTGGGGACGAGATTTGTTGAAATCTCACCCACACTGCTGCTACTGTAATACGCTGCAGTTTTCCGCAATTAATCCGTTGCGGAAAATCTGCAGTGTTTATGTTGTGTATGTTCGTACCCCTTAACCCATTCCCGCTATTGGGCGTGACTGTACGTCCTGATTCACAGTGCATTCCCGCACAAGTGCGTACAGTCACGCCCTTTAGATGAAGCCGGCACAGGAGCTGTGTGCGCTTTATGTTCAGCGGCTGTCAGCTGTTATACACAGCTGACATCCCGCTGCAACGGCGGCGATGTCAGTTACCACCGATCGCCGCCGTTTAACTCCTTCAATGCGGCTGTCAATGGCGTCCGCCGCATTGAAGTGGTTGACAGAGGGAGGGGGCTCACTCTGAACCCCCTCGCCCCCCCCCGTGATGGATCGCGGGTGGCGATGGTTGCTATGGCAACCAGGAAGCCATTGCTAGGCTTCCTGATTGCCCAGGTATGGAAGCCTATTAGGTACTGCCCGAGGCAGGACCTAATAGGCTAACTGTCAGATGAAGAATGACAGTTACAATACACTGAACTACATAAGTAGTTCAGTGTATTGTACCGGGGATCGGAATGCCAGATCTTCAAGTCCCCAGGTACGTGTAAAAAAAAAGTGGAATAGGTAAAGAAAAATGTTAAAGAAAAATAAATAAAAGTTTTAACTAATAAAAACAATAATCGCCCTGTTTCCCTGATCAACTCCTTTCTAATTAGAAAAAAAATGAAAACATGAAAAAAAAACTATACATAATACGTATCGCCGCGTTCGGAACGGCCTGATCTATAAAAATATCACATTATTTTTACCGCACAGTGCACACCGTAAAAATGTTTAATAAAAAACAATGACAGCATTTTATTTTTTGGTCATCTTTTCTCAAAATTTTTTTAATAAAAAGTGATCAAAAAGTTAAAAGGAATGCAGAATGGAACCAATAGAAACTAGTTTGTCACGCATAAAACAAGTCCTCCCGCAGCGATATCAACTAAAAAATAAAAAAGTTATGGCTGTCAGAAAATGGCGACACTAAAACATGATTTTTTTTAGAAAAGAGTATTTTTATTGTGGGAATGTAGTGAAACTTAAAAAAGCGATATAAATTTGGTATCGCTGTAATCGTATCGACCCACAGAATGAAGTTAACATGTTGTTTATACTGTACGGTGAACACTGTAAAAAATAAAAAAACAAAACTGTGCTAGAATTGCTGTTGAATAAATAGTGATAAAAAAAAAATAATAAATGCAATGATGCAAAATGACGACCCAGACTAATTTTTTAGGTCCAGTAGAATTTCACTAAGTACCCCAAATCGTCATTTGCTGGACCCTGTAGATGCAGCGGAGATGAGGAAACTTTAGGGCCTTGTGCTGCTTATAGGGCTAGTGAAGAAGTCAAAGATTAGGCAATGCTGGAGCGCAGATATTTTGTATAATACCCAATAAACCCGGCCTGTGCATAAAGGATTGGTTCAAAGCGTACCACACCAATCCATGGATTATTCATTCACCCCATTATTATATCATCCTATTATGCCCTGATGCACTCCGCCCAGTTTACATATACCCTGATGTACTCCGCCCAGCTTACATATACCCTGATGTACTCCGGCTAGCTTAAATATGCCCCCACATCATAAGCTGAAATACCAGTAAAACATCAAGCAAAATCTGCGCTTCAAAAGCGAAATGGTGGCCCAACTGAGCATGGCAGTGTGTCTAAATGGCAATTTATGACCACATATGGGGTGTTACTGTATTCTGGAGAACCCGCTTAGCAATTTATGGGGTGTGTGTCTACGGTCATACAAGCCGGGCACAACACATTGGGCACTGAAATGGCATATCTGTGGAAAACGGCAATTTTCAATTTGCAACATCTATTGTGTACTCATTTTTGAAAAACACTTGTGAGGTCAAAATGCTCACTACACCCCTCGATAAATTCCTTGAGGGATCTAGTTTCCAAAATGGGGTAATTTTTGGGGGGTTCCACTGTACTGGTACTATAGCTCAATGCAACATGGTGTCAAAAACTAATCTTGTAAAATCTCCACTCCAAATACTAAATGGCGCTCCTTCCCTTTATAGCCTTGCTGTGTGTCCAAATAGCAGTTTATGACCATGTGTGGGGTATTGCCTTACTCTGGAGAGAATGATTTATGAACGTTGAGGTGCTTTTCTCCTATAGTCCTTGTGAAAATGCAAAATTCTGGGCTAAAACGACATCTTTTCGCAAAAAAAAAAGTTTTTATTTTTTTTATTTTCACATCCCAATTCTAATAAATTCATCAAAAAACGTGTGCGGTCAAAATGCTCACTACACCCCTAGATTAATTCATCAAGGGGTGTAGTTTACCAAATGGAGTCACATTTCAGGGGCTTTGTAAATGCAACATGGCGCCCAGGAATCAATCCTGCAAAATCTGCGCTCAAACTGACAAATGGTGCTTCTTCCCTTGTATCCTGCCGTGTACCCATACAGCAGTTTATGACCACATATGACGTATTTTCCTACTCTGAAGAAGCTGTTTTACAAATGTTATGGTGCTTTTTCTGCTTTACTTGTTGAGAAAATGAAAAAATTTGAACTAATGCTACATCTTATTGGAAAATAATGTCATTTTTCATTTTCACTGCCCATTTCTAATAAAATCTATGAGACACCTGTGTGATCAAAATGCTCACTACATCCCTAGATGAATTCCTCAATGGGTGTAGTTTGCCAAATGGAGTCACTTTTGGGGAGTTTCCACTGTACTGGTACCTAAGGGGCTTTGCAAAAGCGACATGGTGCAGAAAAACCAATCCAGCAAAATCTGCTCTCCAAAAGCCAAATGGCGCGCCTTCCCTTCTGAGCCCTGATGTGTATTCATATAGTGGTTTATTACCACATATGGGGTATTTCCGTACTCGGGAGAATTTGCTTTTACAAATGTTGGGGTGCTTTTTCTCATTTATTTGTTGAAAAAATTAAAAGTTCGGAGGTAAAGCTACATTTTATTCGAAAATAATGTAATTTTTCATTTTCACTTCCCTATTCTAATGAAATCTATAAAATACCTGTGTGGTCAAAATGCTCATTACACCCCTAGATGAATTCCTCCAGGGGTGTAGTTTCCCAAATGGAGTCACTTTTGTGGGGTTTCCTTTGTTTTTGCACCACAAGACCTCTTCTAACCGGAGATGGTGCCTGAAATATAATTTAAGAAAAGGAAGGCCTTAAAATCTACTAGGTGCTCCTTTGCTTCTGGGGCTTTTGTTTCAGTCCATTACCACACTAGGGCCACATGTGGAATATTTCTAAAAACGGCAGAATCAGGGCAATAAATATTCAGTTTTTTTCTCTGATAAAAAACAAACCTTCAGTATTACAGGAAAAATCGATTAAAATTGAATTTCTGCAAAAAAAAAAAATGAAATTTGCAAATTTCCCTTCCACATTGCTTTAATTCCTGTGAAACGTATAAAGGGTTAACAAACTTTCTAATTGCTGTTTTGAATACTTTAAGGGGTGCAGTTTTTAAAATGGGGCGATTTGTGGGGGTTCCTAATATAGAAGGCCCTCAAAGCCACTTCAGATCTGAACTGTTCCCTAAAAAAATAGCCTTTTGAAATTTTCTTGAAAATGTGAGAAATTGCTGCTAAACTTATAAACCTTGTAACGTCCTAGAAAAATAAAAGGATGTTAAAAAAATTATGCCTACATAAATGTTAACTAGTAACTATTTTGTGTGGTATAACTATCTGTCTTACAAGCAGATACATTTGAATTTAGGAAAATGCTAAATTTCTCTAAATTTTGGTGTTTTTCCAATATGTCCCGAGAAAACAATCTCAGAATCGCTTGGATAGGTAAAAGCATTCCAGAGTTATTACCACATATAATAACATGTCAGATTTTAAAAATGTGGCTCTGTCATTTGGTCCAAAAGTGGCTGCGGCGGGAAGGGGTTAATATATATACTTTTTTTTTTCATTACTAATAAATGTAACTTCTTTTTTTTACACATTTTATTAGTCCCCCTATGGGACTTCAACCAGCGATCCTTAGATCACTGGTACAATGCACTGAAATACTAATGTACAGGGTGGGCCATTTATATGGATACACCTAAATAAAATGGGAATGGTTGGTGATATTAACTTCCTGTTTGTGGCACATTAGTATATGGGAGGGGGGAAACTTTTCAAGCTGGGTGTTGACCATGGCGGCCATTTTGAAGTCGGCCATTTTGTATCCAACTTTAGTTTTTTCAATGGGAAGAGGGTCATGTGACACATCAAACTTATCGAGAATTTCACAAGAAAAACAATGGTGTGCTTGGTTTTAACGTTACTTTATTCTTTCATGAGTTATTTATAAGTTTCTGACCACTTATAAAATGTGTTCAAAGTGCTGCCCATTGTGTTAGATTGTCAATGCAACCCTCTTCTCCCACTCTTCACACACGGATAGCAACACCGCAGAAGAAATGCTAGCACAGGCTTCCAGTATCCGTAGTTTCAGTTGCTGCACAGCTCGTATCTTCACAGCATAGACAATTGCCTTCAGATGACCCCAAAGAAAAAAGTCCAAGGGGGTCAGATCAGGAGGCATTTCTTCTGCGGTATTGCTATCAGTGTGTGAAGAGTGGGAGAAGAGGGGTTGGGGCTGGGGCTGTCATCTGCGGCCCGCGGGACATAGAGCCGCTAGTATCGGCTCTGCTCCGAGACTCTGGAATTCCCTGACATCGCTGTCCACATATGAACAGCGATGTCTGGGGCTTCCCCAAAGCCAGAGTCCCGGGCAGAGCGCTGGTGTCGGCTCTGCTCCGGGACTCTGTGGAATTCCCTGACATCGCTGCCCATATATGGACAGTGTGTCAGGGTCTTGCCCAGAGCGGAGCAGAGCGCTGGTGTCGGCTCTGCTCCTGGACGCTGTGGAATTCCCTGACATCGCTGTCCACATATGAACAGCGATGTCTGGGGCTTCCCCAGAGCCGGAATCCCGAGCAGAGTGCTGGTGTCGGCTCTGCTCCGGGACTCTGTGGAATTCCATGACATCGCTGTCCACATATGAACAGCGATGTCTGGGGCTTCCCCAGAGCCGGAGTCCCGGGTAGAGCGCTGGTGTCGGCTCTGCTCTGGGACTCTGTGGAATTCCCTGACATCGCTGCCCATATATGGACAGTGTGTCAGGGTCTTGCCCAGAGTGGAGCAGAGCGCTGGCGTCGGCTCTGCTCCTGTACTCTGTGGAATTCCCTGACATCGCTGTTCATATTTGAACAGCGATGTCTGGGGCTTCCCCAGAGCCGGAGTCCCGAGCAGAGCGCTGGTGTCGGCTCTGCTCTGGGACTCTGTGGAATTCCCTGACATCGCTGCCCATATATGGACAGTGTGTCAGGGTCTTGCCCAGAGCGGAGCAGAGCGCTGGTGTCGGCTCTGCTCCTGGACTCTGTGGAATTCCCTGACATCGCTGTCCACATATGAACAGCGATGTCTGGGGCTTCCCCAGAGCCGGAGTCCTGAGCAGAGCGCTGGTGTCGGCTCTGCACCGGGACTCTGTGGAATTCCATGACATCGCTGTCCACATATGAACAGCGATGTCTGGGGCTTCCCCAGAGCCGGAGTCCTGAGCAGAGCGCTGGTGTCGGCTCTGCACCGGGACTCTGTGGAATTCCATGACATCTCTGTCCACATATGAACAGCGATGTCTGGGGCTTCCCCAGAGCCGGATTCCCGAGCAGAGCGCTGGTGTCTGCTCTGCTCCGAGACTCTGTGGAATTCCCTGACATCGCTGTCCACATATGAACAGCGATGTCTGGGGCTTCCACAGAGCCGGAGTCCCGGGCAGAGCGCTGGTGTCGGCTCTGCTCCGGGACTCTATGGAATTCCCTGACATCGCTGTCCACATATGAACAGCGATGTCTGGGGCTTCCCCAGAGCGGAGTCCCGGGCGGAGCGCTAGTATCGGCTCTGCTCTGGGACTCTGTGGAATTCCCTGACATCGCAGCCCATATATGGACAGTGTGTCAGGGTCTTCCTCAGAGCGGAGTCCCGGGCAGAGCGCTATTATCGGCTCTGCTCCGGGACTCTGGGGAAGCCTCTGACATCGCTGTCCATACATCGACAATGATGTCAGGGGCTTCCCCAGAGCAGGAGTCCCAGTGATGTCAGGAGCACAGCTGGAGTCCCAGGAAGAGCCTACTAGCGCTCTGCCTGGGACTCCAGCTGTGGGGTTGCCCCTGACATCTCTGTCCATATATGGACAGTGATGTCAGGAGCAGAGCTGGAATCCCAGGCAGAGTGCCAGAAGCGGCTCTGCTCCGGGACTCCAGCTCTGGGCAAGCCCCTGACATCACTGGGGCAGCCTCTACAGAGGGCACTGGGGCAGCCTCTACAGAGGGCACTGGGGCAGCCTCTACAGAGGGCACTGTGGCAGCCTCTACAGAGGGCACTGTGGCATTATCTACAAGAGGGTGTGTGGCAGTATCTGAAGAGGACACTGGCATTATCTAGGGGTGTGTTGCATTATCTACAGAGGGCACTGTGGCCTCATCTACAGAGGGCACTGTGGCCTCATCTACAGAGGGCACTGTGGCCTCATCTACAGAGGGAACTGTGGCCTCATCTACAGAGGGCACTGTGGCCTTATCTACAGAGGGCACTGTGGCCTTATCTAGGGGTGTGTTGCATTATCCACAGAGGGCACTGCGGCAGCATCCACAGAGGGCACTGCGGCAGCATCCACAGAGGGCACTGCGGCACTATCTAAAAAGGGGCTGCCCAATCTTGACATGTGTGCTAACTGAGCCGCCGGACTGCATTTAGCGACACTTAAACTGGAAAGCTGGATTGTTGAAATAAGCACGTGGAGAAATATCTCAAATTTTAAACCTAGCGCTATTATTATAGTAATGTAGTATTATTATTCTAGTAATATAGTGTTATAGTAGTTCAAATAACTAATTGATTAACAATAATTTTGTATTGTATCAAATTTGATATAAAAAACGGCCCGAAAATGCCTCCCATTGATTTATATGGAAGGCGGAGGCGTCTTTTTCCTGCGAGCGGTAAAACCGCCTCGCGGGAGAAAGAAGGGAAATCCCCTATTTTCGGGCGTTTACGCCTCTGACCTCCCATTGACTTCAATGGGAGGCAGAGAAAGCGTATTTTGCGGCGTTTTATGCCCGCGGTGCTCAATGGCCGCGGGCGGAACACGCAGTGAAAATCGGCGTGCAGGGCGAGGAAAATCTGCCTCAAACTTCCAAACCGAACTTTGAGGCAGAAATTCCACCTGCAAAAAACTCTGTGTGAACATAGCCTAACAGTGCAGAGAGCGAGGAAGTTTAACAAACTGGACATGGCAAAAAAAAACATAAAACCACCCATTTCTAAATAAATAAATAAATATAAAACATAAGTCACATAATGCTTGTTATTACTTTAACTCCTTAACAACCGGTGTATAGTGTTTCTACATCGGCCATTCTTTGTAGTTCTCACTTCAGAAGTTTTCCCACATCGGGAATTTCAGCTTTTTTTCCCTATCATCCCACCCAAAAAGTTAATAGAAGTTAATCAATAAATTATAAGTACCCCAAAATGGTGCTATTAAAAAATACAACTTGTCCCACAAAAAACAAGTCCTTATACAGCTAGGTCAATGGAAAAATACAAAAAAGTTATTGCTCTTTGAATGAGACGATGGAAAAACTAAAAAAATTGCTTGGTCATTAAGGTTTAAAATACCTTCGGTATTAAGGGGTTAAAACAAATAATTCAATAAATAGACAGAAGCATCCTTTTAATGTAAAATCCCAGAAAACTCCTTTCATGCTGGATATATGTTTCATGCTGGATATATGAACCTGAAGCGTGTGATTTCCGACCAGAAGTAGAACAGCGTGGCTCGCTGAGCTACGCTGTTTCCGTAAGCCCCATAGAACTGAATGGTAGTTACAGAAACACAGTAGCTTGCCCGCTATGCTGCTTCCGCAACTGCAATTCACTACTATGGAAGTTACGGAAACAGCGTAGCTCAGTGAGCTACGCTGTTTTCGTACTCCCGACCATATAGTCAGGAAGTGGCAGAGAGGCAGCTGCAGCAGAAAAAGGTAGAACAGTGTTTAGGAGGCCCCGTTCTAGAGATCTGTGCGGGTCCCAGAGGTGGGACCCGCATCTATTTGCCATTTATGAAATATCCTGTGGATATGTCAAAAGTGTCACTGATGGGAAAACCCCTTTAAGTATAGTCATTATGTACAAAATAATAAGATACGACTTCTACAATTCAAGCTCAGTCCATACATTCATAAGCCCAACATTCATGTCATCAAAGGTTCTGGAATACTTATTATGATTT
The DNA here is from genome assembly GCF_050947455.1 of Rhinoderma darwinii. NCBI lineage: Eukaryota > Metazoa > Chordata > Amphibia > Anura > Rhinodermatidae > Rhinoderma > Rhinoderma darwinii. The sequence continues at coordinate 1,468 of NW_027461757.1, read as the reverse complement.
GTATACTTGAATAACATGGCCTCTGTGAAAGGCATTTATGACCTGCTGGAAAATACCAATGACTAATGCACAAGGCAAAATGTTCTTTTCTATGCCCACATTTATTTTAAGAAAAATCGGACTAACAATGCAAGCAGAGATGGGGCATGCCATGACTTTACTGCTGCCAAGCTGCTTGTCCCATAAACGTTGATGAATCACAGCAGAAGGGAGGAACAAAAAGCTTGATAACAGTAAAACACTTCTTCCTAGGCCCCAAAAGCAACATGTAAAAAAAAAGAGAATACAAAAATAAATACATTTTATATATATATATTTTTTTTTTATTAATTTGTTTTGCCTGGTCATTTTAAAATAATAAAAAAGTGGTTTGTTTTTTCCTAACAGTCGTTTCAGCCACATATACAAATTTACATTTATTTTTAAAAATAGCAACACGGCAACTTTGCAGCAAGAGTAAATATTTTTGACCAGCAATGGAAAACCCACTACATGTAAGTCCTATATGCACCACCCTGCAACTTTTATAATAAAAATAATTGCATTAAAGCAGGTTTCAGAAGTAAATAAATCCAGTTAAATTCCTCTAAACCTGCATTACAAGGTGCTTACAGTTATAGAAAACTTGTAAGCATGAAGGACCTTCAGAAAAGCAGCATCAAATATACTTTTCCTTTTATCAAACGAGTGTGTTCTCTGCTCAGTCTTCTGCTATTATGACGTCAACACAGCAGTTCAAAATGCTAGGACTATTCTGGACTACATGTCAAACGGATGGAATTCTACTGTAATATTCAGGGTGAGGTAGGCTATTGTCTCTGTACAATCTGTGTGATTCTTATTCAAATATAGGCCAATCAGTCCTCATGATGAGCCATAGATTTCTATGCATGTTCATAAGCAAAGACATAGCAAATATGCCATATTTCACTAGAAACAGTCACCCTCATAGGTCTGAATTTGATTAGTAGGGAGACCAAATCATAAATAATCAAAGCATCAAATAATCCTAAATTAGATAGAGTATGATACGAGTATTTATAAAGAGATTAAGTCACTGATGAGTGACCAAGGCCATGTACTAGAGCAGTGATACTCTTGAATGTCTACTGTATGGTCCACGCTAGAGCAGAAACCAGTTGGATAAGGTAGATTCCGTTTCTCAAGTTAAAGATCAAACAAGACTACTCCTGTATACGGAGACTCTGCCTGATCACAGAGATCACCGGCTTATCTCACAAATATGGGTATGTATCCACTGCCCATTAAAGTCAGAATGTGATATATGGCCCTCTGAGTCAAGGGAAGCATATGGCCAATGAAGCTACAAGGCCAATGAAAATAAATTATAGTATCACTCACCACTGAAACTGGTAATTTTTTTAAGAAAGGTATCTGACTAGTGTATGTAATTATATATGTAAAACAAAAAGATATAATAATTTAAAAAACAAAATCTAAAACATTA